>NC_091978.1:300000-430924 GCF_044704955.1 Pristiophorus japonicus
CAGTAACTAACCCCCTGTACCTGCCCTGTGAGTGTTTGATGGGATTGTGTAGAGGGGGCTTTACTCTGTACCAAAACACCTGTACCTGCCCTGGGAGTGTTTGATGGGACAGTGTAGGGAGAGCTTTACACTGTATCTAACTCGTGCTGTACCTGCCCTGGGAGTGTTTGATGGGACAGTGTAGAGGGAGCTATACGTTGTATCTAACCCAGTGATGTACCTGCCCTGGGATTGTTTGATGGGACAGTGTAGAGGGAGCTTTACTCTGTAACTAACCCCCTGTACCAGTTCTGGGAGTGTTTGATAGGACAGTGTAGAGGGGGCTTTACTCTGTATCCAACCCATGCTGTACCTGCCCTGGGAGTGTTTGATGGGACAGTGTCGAGGGAGCTATACGCTATATCTAACCCCGTGCTGCACCTGCCCTGGGAGTGTTTGATGGGACAGTGTAGTGGTAGCTTGACTCTGAAACTAACCCCCTGTACCTGCCCTGGGAGTGTTTGATGGGACAGTGTTGAGAGAGCTTTACTCTGTAATTAACCCGCTGTACCTGCCCTGGGAGTGTTTGATGGGACAGTGTAGAGCGAGCTTTACTCTGTATCTAATCCGTGCTGTACCTGCCCTGGGAGTGTTTGATGGGACAGTGTGGAGGGAGCTTTACTCTGTATCTAACCCCCTGTACCTGCCCTGGGAGTGTTTGATGGGGCTGTGCAGAGGGAGCCTTACTCTGCATCTAACCCCCTGTATCTCCCCTGGGAGTGTTTGATGGGACAGTGGAGAGGGAGCTTTCCTCTGTATGTTTCCCGTGCTGCACCTGCCCTGGCAGTGTTTGATGGGACATTGTAGACGGAGCTTTACTCTGTATCTAACCCCCTGTACCTGCCCTGGGAGTGTTTGATGGGACAGTGTAGAGGGAGCTTTACTCTGTATCTCAACCGTGATGTACCTGCCCTGGGAGTGTTTGATGGGACAGTGTAGAGGGGGCTTTACTCTGTATCTAACCCCACGCTGTACCTGCCCTGGGAGTTTTTGATGGGATTGTGTAGAGGGGGGTTTACTCTGTATCTAACCCATGATGTACCTGCCCTGGGAGTGTTTGATGGAACAGTGTAGAGGGAGCTATAAGCTGTATCTAACCCAGTGATGTACCTGCCCTGGGAGTGTTTGATGGGTCAGTGTCGACAGAGCTTTGCTCTGTATCTAACTCGTGCTGTACCTGCCCTGGGAGTGTTTGATGGGACAGTGTAGAGGGAGCTTTACTCTGTATCTAACCCCCTGTGTCTCCCCTGGGAGTGTTTGATGGGACAGTGTCGAGGGAGCTTTACTCTGTATCTAAACCCCTGTACCTGCCCTGGGAGTGTTTGATGGGGCAGTGTAGAGGGAGCTTTACTCTGTATCTAACCCCCTGTACCTGCCCTGGGAGTGTTTGATGGGACAGTGTCGAGGGAGCTATACGCTGTATCTAACCCCGTGCTGTACCTGCCCTGGGTATGTTTGATGGGACAGTGTAGAGGGAGCTTTACTCTGTAACTAACCCCCTGTACCAGTTCTGGGAGTGTTTGATAGGACAGTGTAGAGGGGGCTTTACTCTGTATCCAACCCATGCTGTACCTGCCCTGGGAGTGTTTGATGGGACAGTGTCGAGGGAGCTATACGCTATATCTAACCCCGTGTTGTACCTGCCCTGGGAGTGTTTGATGGGACAGTGTAGAGGTAGCTTGACTCTGTATCGAACCCCAATGCTGTACCTGCCCTGGGAGTGTTTGATGGGACAGTGTGGAGGGAGCTTTACTCTGTATCTAGCCCCCTGTACCTGCCCTGGGAGTGTTTGATGGGGCTGTGTAGAGGGAGCCTTACTCTGTATCTAACCCCGTGCTGTACCTGCCCTGGGAGTGTTTGATGGGACAGTGTAGAGGAAGCTTTACTCTGTAATTAACCCGCTGTACCTGCCCTGGGAGTGTTTGATGGGATTGTGTAGAGGGGGCTTTAATCTGTACCAAAACACCTGTACCTGCCCTGGGAGTGTTTGATGGGACAGTGTAGGGAGAGCTTTACTCTGTATCTAACTCGTGCTGTACCTGCCCTGGGAGTGTTTGATGGGACAGTGTAGAGGAAGCTTTACTCTGTATCTAACCCGGTGGTGTAACTGCCCTGGGAGTGTTTGATGGGACAGTGTCGAGGGAGCTATACGCTGTATCTAACCCCGTGCTGTACCTGCCCTGGGAGTGTTTGATGGGACAGTGTAGAGGAAGATTTACTCTCTTTCTTACTCCCTGTACCTGCCCTGGGAGTGTTTGATGGGACAGAGTTGAGAGAGCTTTACTCTGTAATTAACCCGCTGTACCTGCCCTGGGAGTGTTTGATGGGACAGTGTTGAGAGAGCTTTACTCTGTAATTAACCCGTGCTGTACCTGCCCTGGGAGTGTTTGATGGGACAGTGTAGAGGGAGCTTCACTCTGTATCTAACCCCCTGTACCTGCACTGGGAGTGTTTGATGGGACAGTGTAGAGGGAGCTTTACTCTGTATCTAACCCATGCTGTACCTGCCCTGGGAGTGTTTGATGGGGCAGTGTAGAGGGAGCTTTACTCTGTATCTAACCCCCTGTACCTGCCCTGGGAGTGTTTGATGGGACAGTGTCGAGATGCTTTACTCTGCAACTAACCCCTTGTTCTTGCCCTGGGAGTGTTTGATGGGACAGTGCAGAGGGAGCTTTACTCTGTATCTAACCCCCTGTACCTGCCCTGAGAGTGTTTGATGGGACAGTGTAGAGGGAGCTTTACTCTGTAACTGACCCGCTGTTCCTGCCCTGGGAGTGTTTGATGGGACAGTGTTCAGGGGGCTTTACTCTGTATCTAACCCCCTGTTCCTGCCCTGGGAGTGTTTGATGGGACCGTGTTGAGGGAGCTTTACTCTGTATCTAACCCCCTGTACCTGCACTGGGAGTGTTTGATGGGACAGTGTAGAGGGAGCTTTACTCTGTATCTGACCCCCTGTACCTGCCCTGGGAGTGTTTGATGGGACAGTGTAGAGGGAGCTTTACTCTGTATCTTACCCGTGCTGTACCTGCCCTGGGAGTGTTTGATGGGACAGTGTAGAGGGAGCTTTACTCTGTAACCAACACCCTGTACCAGTTCTGGGAGTGTTTGATAGGACAGTGTCGAGGGGGCTTTACTCTGTATCTAACCGATGCTGTACCTGACCTGGGAGTGTTTGATGGGACAGTGTAGAGGGAGCTTTACTCTGTATCTAACCCCCTGTACCTGACCCGGGAGTGTTTGATGGGACAGTGTAGTGGGAGCTTTACTCTGTATCTAATCCCCTGTACCTGCCCTGGGAGTGTTTGATGGGGCAGTGGAGAGGGAGCTTTACTCTGTATCTAACCAACTGTACCAGCCCTGGGAGTGTTTGATGGGACAGTGTAGAGGGAGCTTTACTCTGTATCTAACCCGGTGGTGTAACTGCCCTGGGAGTGTTTGATGGGACAGTGTTGGGGGAGCTTTACTCTGTATCTAACCCCCTGTACCTGCCCTGGGAGTGTTTGATGGGACAGTGTAGATTGAGCTTCACTCTGTATCTAACCCGGTGCTGTAACTGCCCTGGGAGTGTTTGATGGGATTGTGTAGAGGGGGCTTTACTCTGTATCTAACCCCATGTACCTGCCCTGGGAGTGTTTGATGGGACAGTGTAGAGAGAGCTTTACTCTGCATCGAACGCGTGCTGTACCTGCCCTGGGAGTGTTTGATGGGACAGTGTAGAGAGAGCTTTACTCTGCATCGAACTCGTGCTGTACCTGCCCTGGGAGTGTTTGATGGGACAGTGTAGTGGGAGCTTTACTCTGTATCTAACCCCCTGTACCTGCCCTAGGAGTGTTTGATGGGACAGTGTTGAGAGAACTTTACTCTGTAACTAACCCGCTGTACCTGCCCTGGGAGTGTTTGATGGGACAGTGTAGAGGGAGATTTACTCTGTATCTAACCCCCTGTTCCGGCCCTGGGAGTGTTTGATCAGACAGTGTTGAGAGAGCTTTACTCTGTAACTAACCCGCTGTACCTGCCCTATAAGAGTATGATGGGACTGTGCAGAGGGAGCTTTACTCTGTATCTAACCCCATGTTGTACCTGCCCTGGGAGTTTTTGATGGGACAGTGTCGAGGCAGCTTTACTCTGTATCTAACCCCCTGTACCTGCCCCGGGAGTGTTTGATGGGACAGTGTAGAGGGAGCTTTACTCTGTATCTAAGTCGTGCTGTACCTGCCCTGGGAGTATTTGATGTGAAAGTGCAGAGGGAACTTTACTCTGTAACGAACCCCCTGTACCTGCCCTGGGAGTGTTTGATGGGACAGTGTAGAGGGAGCTTTACTCTGTATCTAACCCCCTGTACCTGCCCCGGGAGTGTTTGATGGGACAGTGTAGAGGGAGCTTTACTCTGTATCTAACCCCCTGTACCTGCCCTGGGAGTGTTTGATGGGGCAGTGGAGAGGGAGCTTTACTCTGTATCTAACTAACTGTACCAGCCCTGGGAGTGTTTGATGGGACAGTGTAGAGGGAGCTTTACTCTGTATCTAACCCGGTGGTGTAACTGCCCTGGGAGTGTTTGATGGGACAGTGTTGGGGGAGCTTTACTCTGTATCTAACCCCCTGTACCTGCCCTGGGAGTGTTTGATGGGACAGTGTAGATTGAGCTTCACTCTGTATCTAACCCGGTGCTGTAACTGCCCTGGGAGTGTTTGATGGGATTGTGTAGAGGGGGCTTTACTCTGTATCTAACCCCATGTACCTGCCCTGGGAGTGTTTGATGGGACAGTGTAGAGAGAGCTTTACTCTGCATCGAACTCGTGCTGTACCTGCCCTGGGAGTGTTTGATGGGGCAGTGTAGAGGGAGCTTTACTCTGTATCTAACCCCCTGTACCTGCCCTGGGAGTGTTTGATGGGACAGTGTCGAGGGAGCTTTACTCTGCAACTAACCCCTTGTTCTTGCCCTGGGAGTGTTTGATGGGACAGTGCAGAGGGAGCTTTACTCTGTATCTAACCCCCTGTACCTGCCCTGGGAGTGTTTGATGGGACAGTGTTCAGGGGGCTTTACTCTGTATCTAACCCCCTGTTCCTGCCCTGGGAGTGTTTGATGGGACCGTGTAGAGGGAGCTTTACTCTGTATCTAACCCCCTGTACCTGCACTGGGAGTGTTTGATGGGACAGTGTAGAGGGAGCTTTACTCTGTATCTAACCCCCTGTACCTGCCCTGGGAGTGTTTGATGGGACAGTGTAGAGGGAGCTTTACTTTGTATCTAACCCCATGCTGTACTTGCCCTGGGAGTTTTTGATGGGACAGTGTTGAGGGAGCTTTACTCTGTATCGAATCCGGTGCTGTAACTGCCCTGGGAGTGTTTGATGGGATTGTGTAGAGGGGGCTTTACTCTGTACCAAAACACCTGTACCTGCCCTGGGAGTGTTTGATGGGACAGTGTAGGGAGAGCTTTACTCTGTATCTAACTAGTGCTGGACCTGCCCTGGGAGTGTTTGATGGGACAGTATAGAGGGAGCTTTACTCTGTATCTAACCCCCTGTACCTGCCCTGGGAGTGTTTGATGGGGCAGTGGAGAGGGAGCTTTACTCTGTATCTAACCAACTGTACCAGCCCTGGGAGTGTTTGATGGGACAGTGTAGAGGGAGCTTTACTCTGTATCTAACCCGGTGGTGTAACTGCCCTGGGAGTGTTTGATGGGACAGTGTTGGGGGAGCTTTACTCTGTATCTAACCCCCTGTACCTGCCCTGGGAGTGTTTGATGGGACAGTGTAGATTGAGCTTCACTCTGTATCTAACCCGGTGCTGTAACTGCCCTGGGAGTGTTTGATGGGACAGTGTAGAGAGAGCTTTACTCTGCATCGAACTCGTGCTGTACCTGCCCTGGGAGTGTTTGATGGGACAGTGTAGAGAGAGCTTTACTCTGCATCGAACTCGTGCTGTACCTGCCCTGGGAGTGTTTGATGGGACAGTGTAGTGGGAGCTTTACTCTGTATCTAACCCCCTGTACCTGCCCTAGGAGTGTTTGATGGGACAGTGTTGAGAGAACTTTACTCTGTAACTAACCCGCTGTACCTGCCCTGGGAGTGTTTGATGGGACAGTGTAGAGGGAGCTTTACTCTGTATCTAACCCCCTGTTCCGGCCCTGGGAGTGTTTGATCAGACAGTGTTGAGAGAGCTTTACTCTGTAACTAACCCGCTGTACCTGCCCTATAAGAGTATGATGGGACTGTGCAGAGGGAGCTTTACTCTGTATCTAACCCCATGTTGTACCTGCCCTGGGAGTTTTTGATGGGACAGTGTCGAGGCAGCTTTACTCTGTATCTAACCCCCTGTACCTGCCCCGGGAGTGTTTGATGGGACAGTGTAGAGGGAGCTTTACTCTGTATCTAAGTCGTGCTGTACCTGCCCTGGGAGTATTTGATGTGAAAGTGCAGAGGGAACTTTACTCTGTAACGAACCCCCTGTACCTGCCCTGGGAGTGTTTGATGGGACAGTGTAGAGGGAGCTTTACTCTGTATCTAACCCCCTGTACCTGCCCCGGGAGTGTTTGATGGGACAGTGTAGAGGGAGCTTTACTCTGTATCTAACCCCCTGTACCTGCCCTGGGAGTGTTTGATGGGACAGTGTAGAGAGAGCTTTACTCTGTATCTAACCCATGATGTACCTGCCCTGGGAGTGTTTGATGGGACAGTGTAGAGGGAGCTATACGCTGCATCTAACTCGTGCTGTACCTGCCCTGGGAGTGTTTGATGGGACAGTGTAGGGAGAGCTTTACTCTGTATCTAACTCGTGCTGTACCTGCCCTAGGAGTGTTTGATGGGACAGTGTAGAGAGAGCTTTACTCTGTATCTAACCCAGTGATGTACCTGCCCTGGGAGTGTTTGATGGGTCAGTGTCGACAGAGCTTTGCTCTGTATCTAACTCGTGCTGTACCTGCCCTGGGAGTGTTTGATGGGACAGTGTAGAGGGAGCTTTACTCTGTATCTAACCCCCTGTACCTGCCCTGGGAGTGTTTGATGGGGCATTGTAGAGGGAGCTTTACTCTGTATCTTACCCGTGCTGTACCTGCCCTGGGAGTGTTTGATGGGACAGTGTAGAGGGAGCTTTACTCTGTAACTAACACCCTGTACCAGTTCTGGGAGTGTTTGATAGGACAGTGTAGAGGGGGCTTTACTCTGTATCTAACCGATGTAGTACCTGACCTGGGAGTGTTTGATGGGACAGTGTAGAGGGAGCTTTACTCTGTATCTAACCCTCTGTACCTGCCCCGGGAGTGTTTGATGGGACAGTGTAGAGGGAGCTTTACTCTGTATCTAACCCCCTGTACCTGCCCTGGGAGTGTTTGATGGGGCAGTGGAGAGGGAGCTTTACTCTGTATCGAACCAACTGTACCAGCCCTGGGAGTGTTTGATGGGACAGTGTAGAGGGAGCTTTACTCTGTATCTAACCCGGTAGTGTAACTGCCCTGGGAGTGTTTGATGGGACAGTGTTGGGGGAGCTTTACTCTGTATCTAACCCCCTGTACCTGCCCTGGGAGTGTTTGATGGGACAGTGTAGATTGAGCTTCACTCTGTATCTAACCCGGTGCTGTAACTGCCCTGGGAGTGTTTGATGGGACAGTGTAGTGGGAGCTTTACTCTGTATCTAACCCCCTGTACCTGCCCTAGGAGTGTTTGATGGGACAGTGTTGACAGAACTTTACTCTGTAACTAACCCGCTGTACCTGCCCTGGGAGTGTTTGATGGGACAGTGTAGAGGGAGCTTTACTCTGTATCTAACCCCCTGTTCCGGCCCTGGGAGTGTTTGATCAGACAGTGTTGAGAGAGCTTTACTCTGTAACTAACCCGCTGTACCTGCCCTATAAGAGTATGATGGGACCGTGCAGAGGGAGCTTTACTCTGTATCTAACCCCATGTTGTACCTGCCCTGGGAGTTTTTGATGGGACAGTGTAGAGGCAGCTTTACTCTGTATCTAACCCTATGATGTAGCTGCCCTGGGAGTGTTTAATGGGACAGTGTAGAGGGAGCTTTACTCTGTATCTAAGTCGTGCTGTACCTGCCCTGGGAGTATTTGATGTGAAAGTGCAGAGGGAACTTTACTCTGTAACGAACCCCCTGTACCTGCCCTGGGAGTGTTTGATGCAACAGTGTTGAGGGAGCTTTACTCTGTAACTAACACCCTGTACCAGTTCTGGGAGTGTTTGATGGGACAGTGTAGAGGGAGCTTTACTCTGTATCTAACCCCCTGTACCTGCCCCGGGAGTGTTTGATGGGACAGTGTAGAGGGAGCTTTACTCTGTATCTAACCCCCTGTACCTGCCCTGGGAGTGTTTGATGGGGCAGTGGAGAGGGAGCTTTACTCTGTATCTAACCAACTGTACCAGCCCTGGGAGTGTTTGATGGGACAGTGTAGAGGGAGCTTTACTCTGTATCTAACCCGGTGGTGTAACTGCCCTGGGAGTGTTTGATGGGACAGTGTTGGGGGAGCTTTACTCTGTATCTAACCCCCTGTACCTGCCCTGGGAGTGTTTGATGGGACAGTGTAGATTGAGCTTCACTCTGTATCTAACCCGGTGCTGTAACTGCCCTGGGAGTGTTTGATGGGATTGTGTAGAGGGGGCTTTACTCTGTATCTAACCCCATGTACCTGCCCTGGGAGTGTTTGATGGGACAGTGTAGAGAGAGCTTTACTCTGCATCGAACTCGTGCTGTACCTGCCCTGGGAGTGTTTGATGGGACAGTGTAGAGAGAGCTTTACTCTGCATCGAACTCGTGCTGTACCTGCCCTGGGAGTGTTTGATGGGACAGTGTAGTGGGAGCTTTACTCTGTATCTAACCCCCTGTACCTGCCCTAGGAGTGTTTGATGGGACAGTGTTGAGAGAACTTTACTCTGTAACTAACCCATTGTCCCTGCCCTGGGAGTGTTTGATGGGACAGTGTAGAGGGAGCTTTACTCTGTATCTAACCCCCTGTTCCGGCCCTGGGAGTGTTTGATCAGACAGTGTTGAGAGAGCTTTACTCCGTAACTAACCCGCTGTACCTGCCCTATAAGAGTATGATGGGACCGTGCAGAGGGAGCTTTACTCTGTATCTAACCCCATGTTGTACCTGCCCTGGGAGTTTTTGATGGGACAGTGTAGAGGCAGCTTTACTCTGTATCTAACCCTATGATGTAGCTGCCCTGGGAGTGTTTAATGGGACAGTGTAGAGGGAGCTTTACTCTGTATCTAAGTCGTGCTGTACCTGCCCTGGGAGTATTTGATGTGAAAGTGCAGAGGGAACTTTACTCTGTAACGAACCCCCTGTACCTGCCCTGGGAGTGTTTGATGGAACAGTGTTGAGGGAGCTTTTCTCTGCATCTAACTCGTGCTGTTCCTGCCCTGGGAGTGCTTGATGGGACAGTGTTGAGGGAGCTTTACTCTGTAACTAACCCCCTGTTCCTGCCCTGGGAGTGTTTGATGGGACAGTGTACAGAGGGCTTTACTCTGTATCTAACCCCCTGTTCCTGCCCTGGGAGTGTTTGATGGGACCGTGTAGAGGGAGCTTTACTCTGTATCTAACCCCATGCTGTACCTGCCCTGGGAGTTTTTGATGGGACAGTGTAGAGGGAGCTTTACTCTGTATCTAACCCCATGCTGTACCTGCCCTGGGAGTTTTTGATGGGACAGTGTAGGGGGAGCTTTACTCTGTATCTAACCCCGTGCTGTACCTGCCCTGTGAGTGTTTGATGGGACAGTGCAGAGGGGGCTTTACTCTGTATCTAACCCCCTGTTCCTGCCCTGGGAGTGTTTGATGGGACCGTGTAGAGGGAGCTTTACTCTGTATCTAACCCCATGCTGTACCTGCCCTGGGAGTTTTTGATGGGACAGTGTAGAGGGAGCTTTACTCTGTATCTAACCCCATGCTGTACCTGCCCTGGGAGTTTTTGATGGGACAGTGTAGGGGGAGCTTTACTCTGTATCTAACCCACTGCTGTACCTGCCCTGTGAGTGTTTGATGGGACAGTGCAGAGGGGGCTTTACTCTGTATCTAACCCCCTGTACCTGCCCTGGGAGTGTTTGATGGGACAGTGTCGAGGGAGCTTTACTCTGTATCTAACCCCGTGCTGTACCTGCCCTGGGAGTGTTTGATGGGACAGTGTAGAGGAAGCTTTACTCTGTATCTTACCCCCCTGTACCTGCCCTGGGAGTGTTTGATGCGACAGTGTTGAGAGAGCTTTACTCTGTATCTAACCCGCTGTTCCTGCCCTGGGAGTGTTTGATGGGACAGTGTTCAGGGGGCTTCACTCTGTATCTAACCCCCTGTTCCTGCCCTGGGAGTGTTTGATGGGACAGTGTAGAGGGAGCCTGACTCTGTATCTAACCCCATGCTGTACCTGCCCTGGGAGTTTTTGATGGGACAGTGTAGAGGGAGCTTTACTCTGTACCAAAACACCTGCACCTGCCCTGGGAGTGTTTGATGGGACAGTGTAGGGAGAGCTTTACTCTGTATCTAACTCGTGCTGTATCTGCCCTGGGAGTGTTTGATGGGACAGTATAGAGGGAGCTTTACTCTGTATCTAATCAGTGCTGTAACTGCCCTGGGAGTGTTTGATGGGACAGTGTGGTGGGAGCTTTACTCTGTATCTGACCCCCTGGACCTGCCCTGGGAGTGTTTGATGGGACAGTGCAGAGGGAGCTTTACTCTGTATCTCACCCGTGCTGTACCTGCCCTGGGAGCGTTTGATGGGACAGTGTCGAGGGAGCTTTACTCTGTAACTAACCCCCTGTACCTGCCCTGAGAGTGTTTGATGGGGTGATGTAGAGGGAGCTTTACTCTGTATCGAACCCCAATGCTGTACCTGCCCTGGGAGTGTTTGATGGGACAGTGCACAGGGGGCTTTACTCTGTAACTAACCCCCTGTACCTGCGCTGGGAGTGTTTGATGGGACAGTGTAGAGGGAGCTTTACTCTGTAACTAACCCCCTGCACCTGCCCTGGGAGTGTTTGATGGGACAGTGCAGAGTGTGCTTTATTCTGTATCTCAACCGTGCTGTACCTGCCCTGGGAGTGTTTGATGGGACAGTGTAGAGGGGGCTTTACTCTGTAACTAACCCCCTGTACCTGCGCTGGGAGTGTTTGATGGGACAGTGTAGAGGGAGCTTTACTCTGTAACTAACCCCCTGTACCTGCCCTGGGAGTGTTTGATGGGACAGTGTAGAGGGAGCTTTACTCTGTATCTAACCCGGTGGTGTAACTGCCCTGGGAGTGTTTGATGGGACAGTGTCGAGGGAGCTATACGCTGTATCTAACCCCGTGCTGTACCTGCCCTGGGAGTGTTTGATGGGACAGTGTAGAGGAAGCTTTACTCTGTATCTTAAGCCCTGTACCTGCCCTGGGAGTGTTTGATGGGACAGTGTTGAGAGAGCTTTACTCTGTAATTAACCCGCTGTACCTGCCCTGGGAGTGTTTGATGGGACAGTGTAGAGGGAGCTTCACTCTGTATCTAACCCGGTGGTGTAACTGCCCAGGGAGTGTTTGATGGGACAGTGTAGGGGGAACTTTACTCTGTATCTAACCCCCTGTACCTGCCCTGGGAGTGTTTGATGGGACAGTGTCGAGGGAGCTTTACTCTGTATCTAACTCGTGCTGTACCTGCCCTGGGTGTGTTTGATGGGACAGTGTAGAGAGAGCTTTACTCTGCATCGAACTCGTGCTGTACCTGCCCTGGGAGTGTTTGATGGGACAGTGTCGAGGGAGCTTTACTCTGTAACTAATCCCCTGTACCTGCCCTGGGATGTGTTTGATGGGATTGTGTAGAGGGGGCTTTACTCTGTACCAAAACACCTGTACCTGCCCTGGGAGTGTTTGATGGGACAGTGTAGGGAGAGCTTTACTCTGTATCTAACTCGTGCTGCACCTGCCCTGGGAGTGTTTGATGGGACAGTGTAGAGAGAGCTTTACTCTGCATCTAACCCATGATGTACCTGCCCTGTGAGTGTTTGATGGGTCAGTTTCGACAGAGCTTTGCTCTGTATCTGACTCGTGCTGTGCCTGCCCTGGGAGTGTTTGATGGGACAGTGTAGAGGGAACTTTACTCTGTATCTAACCCCCTGTATCTCCCCTGGGAGTGTTTGATGGGACAGTGTCGAGGGAGCTTTACTCTGCATCTAAACCCCTGTACCTGCCCTGGGAGTGTTTGATGGGACAGTGTAGAGGGAGCTTCACTCTGTATCTAACCTCCTGTACCTGCCCTGGGAGTGTTTGATGGGGCAGTGTAGAGGGAGCTTTACTCTGTAACTAACCCCCTGTACCAGATCTGGGAGTGTTTGATGGGACAGTGCAGAGGGAGCTTTACTCTGTATCTAACTCGTGCTGTACCTGCCTTGGGAGTGTTTGATGGGACAGTGTAGAGAGAGCTTTACTCTGTATCTAACCCATGATGTACCTGCCCTGGGAGTGTTTGATGGGACAGTGTCGACAGAGCTTTACTCTGTATCTAACTCGTGCTGTACCTGCCCTGGGAGTGTTTGATGGGACAGTGTAGAGGGAGCTTTGCTCTGTATCTAACTCGTGCTGTACCTTACTCGTGCTGTACCTGCCCTGGGAGTGTTTGATAGGACAGTGTAGAGGGAGCTTTACTCTGTATCTAACCCCCTGTATCTCCCCTGGGAGTGTTTGATGGGACAGTGTCGAGGGAGCTTTACTCTGTATCTAACCCCCTGTACCTGCCCTGGGAGTGTTTGATGGGGCAGGGTAGAGGGAGCGTTACTCTGTATCTTACCCGTGCTGTACCTGCCCTGGGAGTGTTTGATGGGGCAGTGTAGAGGGAGCTTTACTCTGTATCTAACCAACTGTACCAGCCCTGGGAGTGTTTGATAGGACAGTGTTGAGGGAGCTTTACTCTGTATCTAACCCATTCTGTCCCTGACCTGGGAGTGTTTGATGGGACAGTGTCGAGGGAGCTATACGCTGTATCTAAACCCGTGCTGTACCTGCCCTAGGAGTGTTTGATGGGGCAGTGTTGAGAGAACTTTACTCTGTAACTAACCCGCTGTACCTGCCCTGGGGGTGTTTGATGGGACAGTGTAGAGGGAGCTTTTCTCTGTATCTAACCCGGTGCTGTAACTGCCCTGGGAGTGTTTGATGGGATTGTGTAGAGGGGGCTTTACTCTGTACCAAAACACCTGTACCTGCCCTGGGAGTGTTTGATGGGACAGTGCAGGGAGAGCTTTACTCTGTATCTAACTCGTGCTGTACCTGCCCTGGGAGTGTTTGATGGGACAGTATAGAGGGAGCTTTACTCTGTATCTAATCCGTGCGAAAACTGCCCTGGGAGTGTTTGATGGGACAGTGTAGTGGGAGCTTTACTCTGTATCTGACCCCCTGTACCTGCCCTGGGAGTGTTTGACGGGACAGTGTTGAGGGAGCTTTACTCTGTATCTAACCCGGTGGTGTAACTGCCCTGGGAGTGTTTGATGGGACGGTGTAGTGGGAGCTTTGCTCTGTATCTAACCCCCTGTACCTGCCCTGGGAGTGTTTGATGGGACAGTGTAGAGGGGGCTTTACTCTGTATCTAACTCGTGCTGTACCCGCCCTGGGAGTGTTTGATGGGACAGTGTAGAGAGAGCTTTACTCTGTATCTAACCCATGATGTACCTGCCCTGGGAGTGTTTGATGGGACAGTGTAGAGGGTGCTTTACTCTGTAACTAACCCCCTGTACCTGCCCTGGGAGTGTTTGATGGGACAGTGCAGAGGGAGCTTTACTCTGTATCTCACCCGTGTTGTACCTGCCCTGGGAGTGTTTGATGGGACAGTGTAGAGGAAGCTTTACTCTGTATCTTACCCCCTGTACCTGCCCTGGGAGTGTTTGATGGGACAGTGTAGAGGAAGCTTTACTCTGTATCTTACCCCCTGTACCTGCCCTGGGAGTGTTTGATGGGACAGTGTAGAGGGAGCTTTACTCTGTATCTAACCCGGTGGTGTAACTGCCCTGGGAGTGTTTGATGGGACAGTGGCGAGGGAGCTATACGCTGTATCTAACCCCGTGCTGTACCTGCCCTGGGAGTGTTTGATGGGACAGTGTAGAGGAAGCTTTACTCTGTATCTTACCCCCTGTACCTGCACTGGGAGTGTTTGATGGGACAGTGTTGAGAGAGCTTTACCCTGTAATTAACCCGCTGTACCTGCCCTGGGAGTGTTTGATGGGACAGTGTAGGGGGAACTTTACTCTGTATCTAACCCCCTGTACCTGCCCTGGGAGTGTTTGATGGGACAGTGTCGAGGGAGCTTTACTCTGTATCTAACCCGTGCTGTACCTGCCCTGGGTGTGTTTGATGGGACAGTGTAGAGGGAGCTTTACTCTGTATCTAACTCGTGCTGTACCTGCCCTGGGAGTGTTTGATGGGACAGTGTGGAGGGAGCTTTACTCTGTACCAAAACACCTGTACCTGCCCTGGGAGTGTTTGATGGGACAGTGTAGAGGGGGCTTTACTCTGTACCAAAACACCTGTACCTGCCCTGGGAGTGTTTGATGGGACAGTGTCGACAGAGCTTTACTCTGTATCTAACTCGTGCTGTACCTGCCCTGGGAGTGTTTGATGGGACAGTGTAGAGGGAGCTTTACTCTGTATCTAACCCCCTGTACTTGCCCTGGGAGTATGTGATGGGGCAGTGTCGACAGAGCTTTGCTCTGTATCTAACTCGTGCTGTACCTGCCCTGGGAGTGTTTGATGGGACAGTGTAAAGGGAGCTTTACTCTGTATCTAAACCCCTGTACCTGCCCTGGGAGTGTTTGATGGGACAGTGTAGAGGGAGCTTTACTCTGTATCTAACCCCCTGTACCTGCCCTGGGAGTGTTTGATGGGGCAGTGTAGAGGGAGCTTTACTCTGTCTCTAACCAACTGTACCAGCCCTGGGAGTGTTTGATAGGACAGTGTTGAGGGAGCTTTACTCTGTATCTAACCCATTCTGTCCCTGACCTGGGAGTGTTTGATGGGACAGTGTAGAGGGAGCTTTATTCTGTATCTAACCCATGCTGTCCCTGCCCTGGGAGTGTTTGATGGGACAGTATCGAGGGAGCTATACGCTGTATTCTAAACCCGTGCTGTACCTGCCCTGGGAGTGTTTGATGGAACAGTGTAGAGGGAGCTTTACTCTGTATCTAACCCCGTGTACCTGCCTGGGAGTGTTTGATGGGACAGTGTAGAGGGAGCTTCACTCTATCTAACCCGGTGGTGTAACTGCCCTGGGAGTTTTTGATGGGACAGTGTAGAGGGAGCTTTACTCTGTATCTAACCCCGTGTACCTGCCCTGGGAGTGTTTGATGGGACAGTGTAGAGGGAGCTTTACTCTGTATCTAACCCGGTGCTGTAACTGCCCTGGGAGTGTTTGATGGGACAGTGTCGAGGGAGCTTTACTCTGTAACTAACTCCCTGTACCTGCCCTGGGAGTGTTTGATGGGACAGTGTCGACAGAGCTTTGCTCTGTATCTAACTCATGCTGTACCTGCCCTGGGAGTGTTTGATGGGACAGTGTAGAGGGAGCTTTACTCTGTATCTAACCCCCTGTATCTCCCCTGGGAGTGTTTGATGGGACAGTCTCGAGGGAGCTTTACTCTGTATCTAACCCCCTGTACCTGCCCTGGGAGTGTTTGATGGGACAGTGTAGAGGGAGCTTTACTCTGTATCTAACCCCCTGTATCTCCCCTGGGAGTGTTTGATGGGACAGTGTCGAGGGAGCTTTACTCTGTATCTAAACCCCTGTACCTGCCCTGGGAGTGTTTGATGGGACAGTGTAGAGGGAGCTTTACTCTGCATCTAACCCCGTGCTGTACGTGCCCTGGGAGTGTTTGATGGGACAGTGTAGAGAGAGCTTTACTCTGTAACTAACCCCCTGTACCAGTTCTGGGAGTGTTTGATGGGACAGTGTTGAGAGAGCTTTACTCTGTAACTAACCCCCTGATCCTGCCCTGGGAGTGTTTGATGGGACAGTGTTCAGGGGGCTTTATTCTGTATCTAACCCCCTGTACCTGCCCTGGGAGTGTTTGATGGGATTGTGTAGAGGGGGCTTTACTCTGTACCAAAACACCTGTACCTGCCCTGGGAGTGTTTGATGGGACAGTGTAGAGGGAGCTTTACTCTGTATCTAACCCCCTGTACCTGCCCTGGGAGTTTTTGATGGGACAGTGTAGAGGGAGCTTTACTCTGTATCTAACCCCATGCTGTACCTGCCCTGGGAGTTTTTGATGGGACAGTGTAGAGGGAGCTTTACTCTGTATCTAACCCGGTGCTGTAACTGCCCTGGGAGTGTTTGATGGGACAGTGTAGAGGGGGCTTTACTCTGCACCAAAACACCTGTACCTGCCCTGGGAGTGTTTGATGGGACAGTGTAGGGAGAGCTTTACTCTGTATCTAACTCGTGCTGTACCTGCCCTGGGAGTGTTTGATGGGACAGTATAGAGGGAGCTTTACTCTGTATCTAATCCGTGCTATAACTGCCCTGGGAGTGTTTGATGGGACAGTGTAGTGGGAGCTTTACTCTGTATCTGACCCCCTGTACCTGCCCTGGGAGTGTTTGATGTGACAGTGTAGAGGGAAGCTTTACTCTGTAACTAACCCCCTGTACCTGCCCTGGGAGTGTTTGATGGGACAGTGCAGAGGGAGCTTTACTCTGTATCTCACCCGTGCTGTACCTGCCCTGGGAGTGTTTCATGGGACAGTGTCGAGGGAGCTTTACTCTGTAACTAACCGCCTGTACCTGCCCTGGGAGTGTTTGATGGGACAGTGTCGAGGGAGCTTTACTCTGCATCTAACCCGGTGGTGTAACTGCCCTGGGAGTGTTTGATGGGACAGTGTAGAGGGAGCTTTACTCTGTATCTAACCCATGCTGTCCCTGCCCTGGGAGTGTTTGATGGAACAGTGTAGAGGGAGCTTTACTCTGTATCTAACCCCGTGTACCTGCCTGGGAGAGTTTGATGGGACAGTGTAGAGGTAGCTTTACTCTGTATCTAACGCGGTGGTGTAACTGCCCTGGGAGTGTTTGATGGGACAGTGTTGGGGGAGCTTTACTCTGTATCTAACCCCCTGTACCTGCCCTGGGAGTGTTTGATGGGACAGTGTAGATTGAGCTTCACTCTGTATCTAACCCCATGCTGTACTGCCCTGGGAGTATTTGATGGGACAGTGTAGAGGGGGCTTTACTCTGTATCTAACCCCCTGTTCCTGCCCTGGGAGTGTTTGATGGGACAGTGTAGTGGGAGCTTTACTCTGTATCTAACCCCCTGTACCTGCCCTAGGAGTGTTTGATGGGACAGTGTTGAGAGAACTTTACTCTGTAACTAACCCGCTGTACCTGCCCTGGGAGTGTTTGATGGGACAGTGTAGAGGGAGCTTTACTCTGTATCTCACCCGTGCTGCACCTGCCCTGGGAGTGTTTGATGGGACAGTGTAGGGAGAGCTTTACTCTGTATCTAACTAGTGCTGGACCTGCCCTGGGAGTGTTTGATGGGACAGTATAGAGGGAGCTTTACTCTGTATCTCACCCATGCTGTACCTGCCCTGGGAGTGTTTGATGGGACAGTGTAGAGGGAGCTTTACTGTGTAACTAACCCCCTGTACCTGCCCTGGGAGTGTTTGATGGGACAGTGTTGAGAGAGCTTTACCCTGTAATTAACCCGCTGTACCTGCCCTGGGAGTGTTTGATGGGACAGTGTAGGGGGAACTTTACTCTGTATCTAACCCCCTGTACCTGCCCTGGGAGTGTTTGATGGGACAGTGTCGAGGGAGCTTTACTCTGTATCTAACCCGTGCTGTACCTGCCCTGGGTGTGTTTGATGGGACAGTGTAGAGGGAGCTTTACTCTGTATCTAACTAGTGCTGGACCTGCCCTGGGAGTGTTTGATGGGACAGTGGCGAGGGAGCTATACGCTGTATCTAACCCCGTGCTGTACCTGCCCTGGGAGTGTTTGATGGGACAGTGTAGAGGAAGCTTTACTCTGTATCTTACCCCCTGTACCTGCACTGGGAGTGTTTGATGGGACAGTGTTGAGAGAGCTTTACCCTGTAATTAACCCGCTGTACCTGCCCTGGGAGTGTTTGATGGGACAGTGTAGGGGGAACTTTACTCTGTATCTAACCCCCTGTACCTGCCCTGGGAGTGTTTGATGGGACAGTGTCGAGGGAGCTTTACTCTGTATCTAACCCGTGCTGTACCTGCCCTGGGTGTGTTTGATGGGACAGTGTAGAGGGAGCTTTACTCTGTATCTAACTCGTGCTGTACCTGCCCTGGGAGTGTTTGATGGGACAGTGTGGAGGGAGCTTTACTCTGTACCAAAACACCTGTACCTGCCCTGGGAGTGTTTGATGGGACAGTGTAGAGGGGGCTTTACTCTGTACCAAAACACCTGTACCTGCCCTGGGAGTGTTTGATGGGACAGTGTCGACAGAGCTTTACTCTGTATCTAACTCGTGCTGTACCTGCCCTGGGAGTGTTTGATGGGACAGTGTAGAGGGAGCTTTACTCTGTATCTAACCCCCTGTACTTGCCCTGGGAGTATGTGATGGGGCAGTGTCGACAGAGCTTTGCTCTGTATCTAACTCGTGCTGTACCTGCCCTGGGAGTGTTTGATGGGACAGTGTAAAGGGAGCTTTACTCTGTATCTAAACCCCTGTACCTGCCCTGGGAGTGTTTGATGGGACAGTGTAGAGGGAGCTTTACTCTGTATCTAACCCCCTGTACCTGCCCTGGGAGTGTTTGATGGGGCAGTGTAGAGGGAGCTTTACTCTGTCTCTAACCAACTGTACCAGCCCTGGGAGTGTTTGATAGGACAGTGTTGAGGGAGCTTTACTCTGTATCTAACCCATTCTGTCCCTGACCTGGGAGTGTTTGATGGGACAGTGTAGAGGGAGCTTTATTCTGTATCTAACCCATGCTGTCCCTGCCCTGGGAGTGTTTGATGGGACAGTATCGAGGGAGCTATACGCTGTATTCTAAACCCGTGCTGTACCTGCCCTGGGAGTGTTTGATGGAACAGTGTAGAGGGAGCTTTACTCTGTATCTAACCCCGTGTACCTGCCTGGGAGTGTTTGATGGGACAGTGTAGAGGGAGCTTCACTCTATCTAACCCGGTGGTGTAACTGCCCTGGGAGTTTTTGATGGGACAGTGTAGAGGGAGCTTTACTCTGTATCTAACCCCGTGTACCTGCCCTGGGAGTGTTTGATGGGACAGTGTAGAGGGAGCTTTACTCTGTATCTAACCCGGTGCTGTAACTGCCCTGGGAGTGTTTGATGGGACAGTGTCGAGGGAGCTTTACTCTGTAACTAACTCCCTGTACCTGCCCTGGGAGTGTTTGATGGGACAGTGTCGACAGAGCTTTGCTCTGTATCTAACTCATGCTGTACCTGCCCTGGGAGTGTTTGATGGGACAGTGTAGAGGGAGCTTTACTCTGTATCTAACCCCCTGTATCTCCCCTGGGAGTGTTTGATGGGACAGTCTCGAGGGAGCTTTACTCTGTATCTAACCCCCTGTACCTGCCCTGGGAGTGTTTGATGGGACAGTGTAGAGGGAGCTTTACTCTGTATCTAACCCCCTGTATCTCCCCTGGGAGTGTTTGATGGGACAGTGTCGAGGGAGCTTTACTCTGTATCTAAACCCCTGTACCTGCCCTGGGAGTGTTTGATGGGACAGTGTAGAGGGAGCTTTACTCTGTATCTAACCCCGTGCTGTACGTGCCCTGGGAGTGTTTGATGGGACAGTGTAGAGAGAGCTTTACTCTGTAACTAACCCCCTGTACCAGTTCTGGGAGTGTTTGATGGGACAGTGTTGAGAGAGCTTTACTCTGTAACTAACCCCCTGATCCTGCCCTGGGAGTGTTTGATGGGACAGTGTTCAGGGGGCTTTATTCTGTATCTAACCCCCTGTACCTGCCCTGGGAGTGTTTGATGGGACAGTGTGGAGGGAGCTTTACTCTGTACCAAAACACCTGTACCTGCCCTGGGAGTGTTTGATGGGACAGTGTAGAGGGGGCTTTACTCTGTACCAAAACACCTGTACCTGCCCTGGGAGTGTTTGATGGGACAGTGTCGACAGAGCTTTACTCTGTATCTAACTCGTGCTGTACCTGCCCTGGGAGTGTTTGATGGGACAGTGTAGAGGGAGCTTTACTCTGTATCTAACCCCCTGTACTTGCCCTGGGAGTATGTGATGGGGCAGTGTCGACAGAGCTTTGCTCTGTATCTAACTCGTGCTGTACCTGCCCTGGGAGTGTTTGATGGGACAGTGTAAAGGGAGCTTTACTCTGTATCTAAACCCCTGTACCTGCCCTGGGAGTGTTTGATGGGACAGTGTAGAGGGAGCTTTACTCTGTATCTAACCCCCTGTACCTGCCCTGGGAGTGTTTGATGGGGCAGTGTAGAGGGAGCTTTACTCTGTCTCTAACCAACTGTACCAGCCCTGGGAGTGTTTGATAGGACAGTGTTGAGGGAGCTTTACTCTGTATCTAACCCATTCTGTCCCTGACCTGGGAGTGTTTGATGGGACAGTGTAGAGGGAGCTTTATTCTGTATCTAACCCATGCTGTCCCTGCCCTGGGAGTGTTTGATGGGACAGTATCGAGGGAGCTATACGCTGTATTCTAAACCCGTGCTGTACCTGCCCTGGGAGTGTTTGATGGAACAGTGTAGAGGGAGCTTTACTCTGTATCTAACCCCGTGTACCTGCCTGGGAGTGTTTGATGGGACAGTGTAGAGGGAGCTTCACTCTATCTAACCCGGTGGTGTAACTGCCCTGGGAGTTTTTGATGGGACAGTGTAGAGGGAGCTTTACTCTGTATCTAACCCCGTGTACCTGCCCTGGGAGTGTTTGATGGGACAGTGTAGAGGGAGCTTTACTCTGTATCTAACCCGGTGCTGTAACTGCCCTGGGAGTGTTTGATGGGACAGTGTCGAGGGAGCTTTACTCTGTAACTAACTCCCTGTACCTGCCCTGGGAGTGTTTGATGGGACAGTGTCGACAGAGCTTTGCTCTGTATCTAACTCATGCTGTACCTGCCCTGGGAGTGTTTGATGGGACAGTGTAGAGGGAGCTTTACTCTGTATCTAACCCCCTGTATCTCCCCTGGGAGTGTTTGATGGGACAGTCTCGAGGGAGCTTTACTCTGTATCTAACCCCCTGTACCTGCCCTGGGAGTGTTTGATGGGACAGTGTAGAGGGAGCTTTACTCTGTATCTAACCCCCTGTATCTCCCCTGGGAGTGTTTGATGGGACAGTGTCGAGGGAGCTTTACTCTGTATCTAAACCCCTGTACCTGCCCTGGGAGTGTTTGATGGGACAGTGTAGAGGGAGCTTTACTCTGTATCTAACCCCGTGCTGTACGTGCCCTGGGAGTGTTTGATGGGACAGTGTAGAGAGAGCTTTACTCTGTAACTAACCCCCTGTACCAGTTCTGGGAGTGTTTGATGGGACAGTGTTGAGAGAGCTTTACTCTGTAACTAACCCCCTGATCCTGCCCTGGGAGTGTTTGATGGGACAGTGTTCAGGGGGCTTTATTCTGTATCTAACCCCCTGTACCTGCCCTGGGAGTGTTTGATGGGATTGTGTAGAGGGGGCTTTACTCTGTACCAAAACACCTGTACCTGCCCTGGGAGTGTTTGATGGGACAGTGTAGAGGGAGCTTTACTCTGTATCTAACCCCCTGTACCTGCCCTGGGAGTTTTTGATGGGACAGTGTAGAGGGAGCTTTACTCTGTATCTAACCCCATGCTGTACCTGCCCTGGGAGTTTTTGATGGGACAGTGTAGAGGGAGCTTTACTCTGTATCTAACCCGGTGCTGTAACTGCCCTGGGAGTGTTTGATGGGACAGTGTAGAGGGGGCTTTACTCTGCACCAAAACACCTGTACCTGCCCTGGGAGTGTTTGATGGGACAGTGTAGGGAGAGCTTTACTCTGTATCTAACTCGTGCTGTACCTGCCCTGGGAGTGTTTGATGGGACAGTATAGAGGGAGCTTTACTCTGTATCTAATCCGTGCTATAACTGCCCTGGGAGTGTTTGATGGGACAGTGTAGTGGGAGCTTTACTCTGTATCTGACCCCCTGTACCTGCCCTGGGAGTGTTTGATGTGACAGTGTAGAGGGAAGCTTTACTCTGTAACTAACCCCCTGTACCTGCCCTGGGAGTGTTTGATGGGACAGTGCAGAGGGAGCTTTACTCTGTATCTCACCCGTGCTGTACCTGCCCTGGGAGTGTTTCATGGGACAGTGTCGAGGGAGCTTTACTCTGTAACTAACCGCCTGTACCTGCCCTGGGAGTGTTTGATGGGACAGTGTCGAGGGAGCTTTACTCTGCATCTAACCCGGTGGTGTAACTGCCCTGGGAGTATTTGATGGGACAGTGTAGAGGGAGCTTTACTCTGTCTCTAACCCATGCTGTCCCTGCCCTGGGAGTGTTTGATGGAACAGTGTAGAGGGAGCTTTACTCTGTATCTAACCCCGTGTACCTGCCTGGGAGAGTTTGATGGGACAGTGTAGAGGTAGCTTTACTCTGTATCTAACGCGGTGGTGTAACTGCCCTGGGAGTGTTTGATGGGACAGTGTTGGGGGAGCTTTACTCTGTATCTAACCCCCTGTACCTGCCCTGGGAGTGTTTGATGGGACAGTGTAGATTGAGCTTCACTCTGTATCTAACCCCATGCTGTACTGCCCTGGGAGTATTTGATGGGACAGTGTAGAGGGGGCTTTACTCTGTATCTAACCCCCTGTTCCTGCCCTGGGAGTGTTTGATGGGACAGTGTAGTGGGAGCTTTACTCTGTATCTAACCCCCTGTACCTGCCCTAGGAGTGTTTGATGGGACAGTGTTGAGAGAACTTTACTCTGTAACTAACCCGCTGTACCTGCCCTGGGAGTGTTTGATGGGACAGTGTAGAGGGAGCTTTACTCTGTATCTCACCCGTGCTGCACCTGCCCTGGGAGTGTTTGATGGGACAGTGTAGGGAGAGCTTTACTCTGTATCTAACTAGTGCTGGACCTGCCCTGGGAGTGTTTGATGGGACAGTATAGAGGGAGCTTTACTCTGTATCTCACCCATGCTGTACCTGCCCTGGGAGTGTTTGATGGGACAGTGTAGAGGGAGCTTTACTGTGTAACTAACCCCCTGTACCTGCCCTGGGAGTGTTTGATGGGACAGTGTTGAGAGAGCTTTACCCTGTAATTAACCCGCTGTACCTGCCCTGGGAGTGTTTGATGGGACAGTGTAGGGGGAACTTTACTCTGTATCTAACCCCCTGTACCTGCCCTGGGAGTGTTTGATGGGACAGTGTCGAGGGAGCTTTACTCTGTATCTAACCCGTGCTGTACCTGCCCTGGGTGTGTTTGATGGGACAGTGTAGAGGGAGCTTTACTCTGTATCTAACTAGTGCTGGACCTGCCCTGGGAGTGTTTGATGGGACAGTGTAGAGGGAGCTTTACTCTGTATCTCACCCATGCTGTACCTGCCCTGGGAGTGTTTGATGGGACAGTGTAGAGGGGGCTTTACTCTGTACCAAAACACCTGTACCTGCCCTGGGAGTGTTTGATGGGACAGTGTCGACAGAGCTTTACTCTGTATCTAACTCGTGCTGTACCTGCCCTGGGAGTGTTTGATGGGACAGTGTAGAGGGAGCTTTACTCTGTATCTAACCCCCTGTACTTGCCCTGGGAGTATGTGATGGGGCAGTGTCGACAGAGCTTTGCTCTGTATCTAACTCGTGCTGTACCCGCCCTGGGAGTGTTTGATGGGACAGTGTAAAGGGAGCTTTACTCTGTATCTAAACCCCTGTACCTGCCCTGGGAGTGTTTGATGGGGCAGTGTAGAGGGAGCTTTACTCTGTCTCTAACCAACTGTACCAGCCCTGGGAGTGTTTGATAGGACAGTGTTGAGGGAGCTTTACTCTGTATCTAACCCATTCTGTCCCTGACCTGGGAGTGTTTGATGGGACAGTGTAGAGGGAGCTTTATTCTGTATCTAACCCATGCTGTCCCTGCCCTGGGAGTGTTTGATGGGACAGTATCGAGGGAGCTATACGCTGTATTCTAAACCCGTGCTGTACCTGCCCTGGGAGTGTTTGATGGAACAGTGTAGAGGGAGCTTTACTCTGTATCTAACCCCGTGTACCTGCCTGGGAGTGTTTGATGGGACAGTGTAGAGGGAGCTTCACTCTATCTAACCCGGTGGTGTAACTGCCCTGGGAGTTTTTGATGGGACAGTGTAGAGGGAGCTTTACTCTGTATCTAACCCCGTGTACCTGCCCTGGGAGTGTTTGATGGGACAGTGTAGAGGGAGCTTTACTCTGTATCTAACCCGGTGCTGTAACTGCCCTGGGAGTGTTTGATGGGACAGTGTCGAGGGAGCTTTACTCTGTAACTAACTCCCTGTACCTGCCCTGGGAGTGTTTGATGGGACAGTGTCGACAGAGCTTTGCTCTGTATCTAACTCATGCTGTACCTGCCCTGGGAGTGTTTGATGGGACAGTGTAGAGGGAGCTTTACTCTGTATCTAACCCCCTGTATCTCCCCTGGGAGTGTTTGATGGGACAGTCTCGAGGGAGCTTTACTCTGTATCTAACCCCCTGTACCTGCCCTGGGAGTGTTTGATGGGACAGTGTAGAGGGAGCTTTACTCTGTATCTAACCCCCTGTATCTCCCCTGGGAGTGTTTGATGGGACAGTGTCGAGGGAGCTTTACTCTGTATCTAAACCCCTGTACCTGCCCTGGGAGTGTTTGATGGGACAGTGTAGAGGGAGCTTTACTCTGTATCTAACCCCGTGCTGTACGTGCCCTGGGAGTGTTTGATGGGACAGTGTAGAGAGAGCTTTACTCTGTAACTAACCCCCTGTACCAGTTCTGGGAGTGTTTGATGGGACAGTGTTGAGAGAGCTTTACTCTGTAACTAACCCCCTGATCCTGCCCTGGGAGTGTTTGATGGGACAGTGTTCAGGGGGCTTTATTCTGTATCTAACCCCCTGTACCTGCCCTGGGAGTGTTTGATGGGATTGTGTAGAGGGGGCTTTACTCTGTACCAAAACACCTGTACCTGCCCTGGGAGTGTTTGATGGGACAGTGTAGAGGGAGCTTTACTCTGTATCTAACCCCCTGTACCTGCCCTGGGAGTTTTTGATGGGACAGTGTAGAGGGAGCTTTACTCTGTATCTAACCCCATGCTGTACCTGCCCTGGGAGTTTTTGATGGGACAGTGTAGAGGGAGCTTTACTCTGTATCTAACCCGGTGCTGTAACTGCCCTGGGAGTGTTTGATGGGACAGTGTAGAGGGGGCTTTACTCTGCACCAAAACACCTGTACCTGCCCTGGGAGTGTTTGATGGGACAGTGTAGGGAGAGCTTTACTCTGTATCTAACTCGTGCTGTACCTGCCCTGGGAGTGTTTGATGGGACAGTATAGAGGGAGCTTTACTCTGTATCTAATCCGTGCTATAACTGCCCTGGGAGTGTTTGATGGGACAGTGTAGTGGGAGCTTTACTCTGTATCTGACCCCCTGTACCTGCCCTGGGAGTGTTTGATGTGACAGTGTAGAGGGAAGCTTTACTCTGTAACTAACCCCCTGTACCTGCCCTGGGAGTGTTTGATGGGACAGTGCAGAGGGAGCTTTACTCTGTATCTCACCCGTGCTGTACCTGCCCTGGGAGTGTTTCATGGGACAGTGTCGAGGGAGCTTTACTCTGTAACTAACCGCCTGTACCTGCCCTGGGAGTGTTTGATGGGACAGTGTCGAGGGAGCTTTACTCTGCATCTAACCCGGTGGTGTAACTGCCCTGGGAGTATTTGATGGGACAGTGTAGAGGGAGCTTTACTCTGTCTCTAACCCATGCTGTCCCTGCCCTGGGAGTGTTTGATGGAACAGTGTAGAGGGAGCTTTACTCTGTATCTAACCCCGTGTACCTGCCTGGGAGAGTTTGATGGGACAGTGTAGAGGTAGCTTTACTCTGTATCTAACGCGGTGGTGTAACTGCCCTGGGAGTGTTTGATGGGACAGTGTTGGGGGAGCTTTACTCTGTATCTAACCCCCTGTACCTGCCCTGGGAGTGTTTGATGGGACAGTGTAGATTGAGCTTCACTCTGTATCTAACCCCATGCTGTACTGCCCTGGGAGTATTTGATGGGACAGTGTAGAGGGGGCTTTACTCTGTATCTAACCCCCTGTTCCTGCCCTGGGAGTGTTTGATGGGACAGTGTAGTGGGAGCTTTACTCTGTATCTAACCCCCTGTACCTGCCCTAGGAGTGTTTGATGGGACAGTGTTGAGAGAACTTTACTCTGTAACTAACCCGCTGTACCTGCCCTGGGAGTGTTTGATGGGACAGTGTAGAGGGAGCTTTACTCTGTATCTCACCCGTGCTGCACCTGCCCTGGGAGTGTTTGATGGGACAGTGTAGGGAGAGCTTTACTCTGTATCTAACTAGTGCTGGACCTGCCCTGGGAGTGTTTGATGGGACAGTATAGAGGGAGCTTTACTCTGTATCTCACCCCCTGTACCTGCCCTGGGAGTGTTTGATGGGACAGTGTTGAGAGAGCTTTACCCTGTAATTAACCCGCTGTACCTGCCCTGGGAGTGTTTGATGGGACAGTGTAGGGGGAACTTTACTCTGTATCTAACCCCCTGTACCTGCCCTGGGAGTGTTTGATGGGACAGTGTCGAGGGAGCTTTACTCTGTATCTAACCCGTGCTGTACCTGCCCTGGGTGTGTTTGATGGGACAGTGTAGAGGGAGCTTTACTCTGTATCTAACTAGTGCTGGACCTGCCCTGGGAGTGTTTGATGGGACAGTGTAGAGGGAGCTTTACTCTGTATCTCACCCATGCTGTACCTGCCCTGGGAGTGTTTGATGGGACAGTGTAGAGGGGGCTTTACTCTGTACCAAAACACCTGTACCTGCCCTGGGAGTGTTTGATGGGACAGTGTCGACAGAGCTTTACTCTGTATCTAACTCGTGCTGTACCTGCCCTGGGAGTGTTTGATGGGACAGTGTAGAGGGAGCTTTACTCTGTATCTAACCCCCTGTACTTGCCCTGGGAGTATGTGATGGGGCAGTGTCGACAGAGCTTTGCTCTGTATCTAACTCGTGCTGTACCCGCCCTGGGAGTGTTTGATGGGACAGTGTAAAGGGAGCTTTACTCTGTATCTAAACCCCTGTACCTGCCCTGGGAGTGTTTGATGGGACAGTGTAGAGGGAGCTTTACTCTGTATCTAACCCCCTGTACCTGCCCTGGGAGTGTTTGATGGGGCAGTGTAGAGGGAGCTTTACTCTGTCTCTAACCAACTGTACCAGCCCTGGGAGTGTTTGATAGGACAGTGTTGAGGGAGCTTTACTCTGTATCTAACCCATTCTGTCCCTGACCTGGGAGTGTTTGATGGGACAGTGTAGAGGGAGCTTTATTCTGTATCTAACCCATGCTGTCCCTGCCCTGGGAGTGTTTGATGGGACAGTATCGAGGGAGCTATACGCTGTATTCTAAACCCGTGCTGTACCTGCCCTGGGAGTGTTTGATGGAACAGTGTAGAGGGAGCTTTACTCTGTATCTAACCCCGTGTACCTGCCTGGGAGTGTTTGATGGGACAGTGTAGAGGGAGCTTCACTCTATCTAACCCGGTGGTGTAACTGCCCTGGGAGTTTTTGATGGGACAGTGTAGAGGGAGCTTTACTCTGTATCTAACCCCGTGTACCTGCCCTGGGAGTGTTTGATGGGACAGTGTAGAGGGAGCTTTACTCTGTATCTAACCCGGTGCTGTAACTGCCCTGGGAGTGTTTGATGGGACAGTGTCGAGGGAGCTTTACTCTGTAACTAACTCCCTGTACCTGCCCTGGGAGTGTTTGATGGGACAGTGTCGACAGAGCTTTGCTCTGTATCTAACTCATGCTGTACCTGCCCTGGGAGTGTTTGATGGGACAGTGTAGAGGGAGCTTTACTCTGTATCTAACCCCCTGTATCTCCCCTGGGAGTGTTTGATGGGACAGTCTCGAGGGAGCTTTACTCTGTATCTAACCCCCTGTACCTGCCCTGGGAGTGTTTGATGGGACAGTGTAGAGGGAGCTTTACTCTGTATCTAACCCCCTGTATCTCCCCTGGGAGTGTTTGATGGGACAGTGTCGAGGGAGCTTTACTCTGTATCTAAACCCCTGTACCTGCCCTGGGAGTGTTTGATGGGACAGTGTAGAGGGAGCTTTACTCTGTATCTAACCCCGTGCTGTACGTGCCCTGGGAGTGTTTGATGGGACAGTGTAGAGAGAGCTTTACTCTGTAACTAACCCCCTGTACCAGTTCTGGGAGTGTTTGATGGGACAGTGTTGAGAGAGCTTTACTCTGTAACTAACCCCCTGATCCTGCCCTGGGAGTGTTTGATGGGACAGTGTTCAGGGGGCTTTATTCTGTATCTAACCCCCTGTACCTGCCCTGGGAGTGTTTGATGGGATTGTGTAGAGGGGCTTTACTCTGTACCAAAACACCTGTACCTGCCCTGGGAGTGTTTGATGGGACAGTGTAGAGGGAGCTTTACTCTGTATCTAACACCCTGTACCTGCCCTGGGAGTTTTTGATGGGACAGTGTAGAGGGAGCTTTACTCTGTATCTAACCCCATGCTGTACCTGCCCTGGGAGTTTTTGATGGGACAGTGTAGAGGGAGCTTTACTCTGTATCTAACCCGGTGCTGTAACTGCCCTGGGAGTGTTTGATGGGACAGTGTAGAGGGGGCTTTACTCTGCACCAAAACACCTGTACCTGCCCTGGGAGTGTTTGATGGGACAGTGTAGGGAGAGCTTTACTCTGTATCTAACTCGTGCTGTACCTGCCCTGGGAGTGTTTGATGGGACAGTATAGAGGGAGCTTTACTCTGTATCTAATCCGTGCTATAACTGCCCTGGGAGTGTTTGATGGGACAGTGTAGTGGGAGCTTTACTCTGTATCTGACCCCCTGTACCTGCCCTGGGAGTGTTTGATGTGACAGTGTAGAGGGAAGCTTTACTCTGTAACTAACCCCCTGTACCTGCCCTGGGAGTGTTTGATGGGACAGTGCAGAGGGAGCTTTACTCTGTATCTCACCCGTGCTGTACCTGCCCTGGGAGTGTTTCATGGGACAGTGTCGAGGGAGCTTTACTCTGTAACTAACCGCCTGTACCTGCCCTGGGAGTGTTTGATGGGACAGTGTCGAGGGAGCTTTACTCTGCATCTAACCCGGTGGTGTAACTGCCCTGGGAGTGTTTGATGGGACAGTGTAGAGGGAGCTTTACTCTGTATCTAACCCATGCTGTCCCTGCCCTGGGAGTGTTTGATGGAACAGTGTAGAGGGAGCTTTACTCTGTATCTAACCCCGTGTACCTGCCTGGGAGAGTTTGATGGGACAGTGTAGAGGTAGCTTTACTCTGTATCTAACGCGGTGGTGTAACTGCCCTGGGAGTGTTTGATGGGACAGTGTTGGGGGAGCTTTACTCTGTATCTAACCCCCTGTACCTGCCCTGGGAGTGTTTGATGGGACAGTGTAGATTGAGCTTCACTCTGTATCTAACCCCATGCTGTACTGCCCTGGGAGTATTTGATGGGACAGTGTAGAGGGGGCTTTACTCTGTATCTAACCCCCTGTTCCTGCCCTGGGAGTGTTTGATGGGACAGTGTAGTGGGAGCTTTACTCTGTATCTAACCCCCTGTACCTGCCCTAGGAGTGTTTGATGGGACAGTGTTGAGAGAACTTTACTCTGTAACTAACCCGCTGTACCTGCCCTGGGAGTGTTTGATGGGACAGTGTAGAGGGAGCTTTACTCTGTATCTCACCCGTGCTGCACCTGCCCTGGGAGTGTTTGATGGGACAGTGTAGGGAGAGCTTTACTCTGTATCTAACTAGTGCTGGACCTGCCCTGGGAGTGTTTGATGGGACAGTATAGAGGGAGCTTTACTCTGTATCTCACCCATGCTGTACCTGCCCTGGGAGTGTTTGATGGGACAGTGTAGAGGGAGCTTTACTGTGTAACTAACCCCCTGTACCTGCCCTGGGAGTGTTTGATGGGACAGTGTAGAGGGAGCTTTACTCTGTATCTAACCCGGTGGTGTAACTGCCCTGGGAGTGTTTGATGGGACAGTGTCGAGGGAGCTATACGCTGTATCGAACCCCGTGCTGTATCTGCCCTGGGAGTGTTTCATGGGACAGTGTAGAGGAAGCTTTACTCTGTATCTTACCCCCTGTCCCTGCCCTGGGAGTGTTTGATGGGACAGTGTTGAGAGAGCTTTACTCTGTAATTAACCCGCTGTACCTGCCCTGGGAGTGTTTGATGGGACAGAGTAGAGGGAGCTTCACTCTGTATCTAACCCGGTGGTGTAACTGCCCAATGAGTGTTTGATGGGACAGTGTAGGGGGAACTTTACTCTGTATCTAACCCCCTGTACCTGCCCTGGGAGTGTTTGATGGGACAGTGTAGAGGGCGCTTTACTCTGTATCTAACTCGTGCTGTACCTGCCCTGGGTGTGTTTGATGGGACAGTGTAGAGGGAGCTTTACTCTGTATCTAACTCGTGCTGTACCTGCCCTGGGTGTGTTTGATGGGACAGTGTAGAGGGAGCTTTACTCTGTAACTAACCCCCTGTACCTGCCCTGGGAGTGTTTGATGGGATTGTGTAGAGGGGGCTTTACTCTGTACGAAAAACACCTGTACCTGCCCTGGGAGTGTTTGATGGGACAGTGTAGAGAGAGCTTTACTCTGTATCTAACCCATGATGTACCTGCCCTGGGAGTGTTTGATGGGACAGTGTAGAGGGAGCTATACGCTGCATCTAACTCGTGCTGTACCTGCCCTGGGAGTGTTTGATGGGACAGTGTAGGGAGAGCTTTACTCTGTATCTAACTCGTGCTGTACCTGCCCTGGGAGTGTTTGATGGGACAGTGTAGAGAGAGCTTTACTCTGTATCTAACCCAGTGATGTACCTGCCCTGGGAGTGTTTGATGGGTCAGTGTCGACAGAGCTTTGCTCTGTATCTAACTAGTGCTGTACCTGCCCTGGGAGTGTTTGATGGGACAGTGTAGAGGGAGCTTTACTCTGTATCTAACCCCCTGTACCTGCCCTGGGAGTGTTTGATGGGGCAGTGTAGAGGGAGCTTTACTCTGTATCTTACCCGTGCTGTACCTGCCCTGGGAGTGTTTGATGGGACAGTGTAGAGGGAGCTTTACTCTGTAACTAACACCCTGTACCAGTTCTGGGAGTGTTTGATAGGACAGTGTAGAGGGGGCTTTACTCTGTATCTAACCGATGCAGTACCTGACCTGGGAGTGTTTGATGGGACAGTGTAGAGGGAGCTTTACTCTGTATCTAACCCTCTGTACCTGCCCCGGGAGTGTTTGATGGGACAGTGTAGAGGGAGCTTTACTCTGTATCTAACCCCCTGTACCTGCCCTGGGAGTGTTTGATGGGGCAGTGGAGAGGGAGCTTTACTCTGTATCGAACCAACTGTACCAGCCCTGGGAGTGTTTGATGGGACAGTGTAGAGGGAGCTTTACTCTGTATCTAACCCGGTGGTGTAACTGCCCTGGGAGTGTTTGATGGGACAGTGTTGGGGGAGCTTTACTCTGTATCTAACCCCCTGTACCTGCCCTGGGAGTGTTTGATGGGACAGTGTAGATTGAGCTTCACTCTGTATCTAACCCGGTGCTGTAACTGCCCTGGGAGTGTTTGATGGGATTGTGTAGAGGGGGCTTTACTCTGTATCTAACCCCATGTACCTGCCCTGGGAGTGTTTGATGGGACAGTGTAGAGAGAGCTTTACTCTGCATCGAACTCGTGCTGTACCTGCCCTGGGAGTGTTTGATGGGACAGTGTAGAGAGAGCTTTACTCTGCATCGAACTCGTGCTGTACCTGCCCTGGGAGTGTTTGATGGGACAGTGTAGTGGGAGCTTTACTCTGTATCTAACCCCCTGTACCTGCCCTAGGAGTGTTTGATGGGACAGTGTTGACAGAACTTTACTCTGTAACTAACCCGCTGTACCTGCCCTGGGAGTGTTTGATGGGACAGTGTAGAGGGAGCTTTACTCTGTATCTAACCCCCTGTTCCGGCCCTGGGAGTGTTTGATCAGACAGTGTTGAGAGAGCTTTACTCTGTAACTAACCCGCTGTACCTGCCCTATAAGAGTATGATGGGACCGTGCAGAGGGAGCTTTACTCTGTATCTAACCCATGCTGTCCCTGCCCTGGGAGTGTTTGATGGAACAGTGTAGAGGGAGCTTTACTCTGTATCTAACCCCGTGTACCTGCCTGGGAGAGTTTGATGGGACAGTGTAGAGGTAGCTTTACTCTGTATCTAACGCGGTGGTGTAACTGCCCTGGGAGTGTTTGATGGGACAGTGTTGGGGGAGCTTTACTCTGTATCTAACCCCCTGTACCTGCCCTGGGAGTGTTTGATGGGACAGTGTAGATTGAGCTTCACTCTGTATCTAACCCCATGCTGTACTGCCCTGGGAGTATTTGATGGGACAGTGTAGAGGGGGCTTTACTCTGTATCTAACCCCCTGTTCCTGCCCTGGGAGTGTTTGATGGGACAGTGTAGTGGGAGCTTTACTCTGTATCTAACCCCCTGTACCTGCCCTAGGAGTGTTTGATGGGACAGTGTTGAGAGAACTTTACTCTGTAACTAACCCGCTGTACCTGCCCTGGGAGTGTTTGATGGGACAGTGTAGAGGGAGCTTTACTCTGTATCTCACCCGTGCTGCACCTGCCCTGGGAGTGTTTGATGGGACAGTGTAGGGAGAGCTTTACTCTGTATCTAACTAGTGCTGGACCTGCCCTGGGAGTGTTTGATGGGACAGTATAGAGGGAGCTTTACTCTGTATCTCACCCATGCTGTACCTGCCCTGGGAGTGTTTGATGGGACAGTGTAGAGGGAGCTTTACTGTGTAACTAACCCCCTGTACCTGCCCTGGGAGTGTTTGATGGGACAGTGTAGAGGGAGCTTTACTCTGTATCTAACCCGGTGGTGTAACTGCCCTGGGAGTGTTTGATGGGACAGTGTCGAGGGAGCTATACGCTGTATCGAACCCCGTGCTGTATCTGCCCTGGGAGTGTTTCATGGGACAGTGTAGAGGAAGCTTTACTCTGTATCTTACCCCCTGTCCCTGCCCTGGGAGTGTTTGATGGGACAGTGTTGAGAGAGCTTTACTCTGTAATTAACCCGCTGTACCTGCCCTGGGAGTGTTTGATGGGACAGAGTAGAGGGAGCTTCACTCTGTATCTAACCCGGTGGTGTAACTGCCCAATGAGTGTTTGATGGGACAGTGTAGGGGGAACTTTACTCTGTATCTAACCCCCTGTACCTGCCCTGGGAGTGTTTGATGGGACAGTGTAGAGGGCGCTTTACTCTGTATCTAACTCGTGCTGTACCTGCCCTGGGTGTGTTTGATGGGACAGTGTAGAGGGAGCTTTACTCTGTATCTAACTCGTGCTGTACCTGCCCTGGGTGTGTTTGATGGGACAGTGTAGAGGGAGCTTTACTCTGTAACTAACCCCCTGTACCTGCCCTGGGAGTGTTTGATGGGATTGTGTAGAGGGGGCTTTACTCTGTACGAAAAACACCTGTACCTGCCCTGGGAGTGTTTGATGGGACAGTGTAGAGAGAGCTTTACTCTGTATCTAACCCATGATGTACCTGCCCTGGGAGTGTTTGATGGGACAGTGTAGAGGGAGCTATACGCTGCATCTAACTCGTGCTGTACCTGCCCTGGGAGTGTTTGATGGGACAGTGTAGGGAGAGCTTTACTCTGTATCTAACTCGTGCTGTACCTGCCCTGGGAGTGTTTGATGGGACAGTGTAGAGAGAGCTTTACTCTGTATCTAACCCAGTGATGTACCTGCCCTGGGAGTGTTTGATGGGTCAGTGTCGACAGAGCTTTGCTCTGTATCTAACTAGTGCTGTACCTGCCCTGGGAGTGTTTGATGGGACAGTGTAGAGGGAGCTTTACTCTGTATCTAACCCCCTGTACCTGCCCTGGGAGTGTTTGATGGGGCAGTGTAGAGGGAGCTTTACTCTGTATCTTACCCGTGCTGTACCTGCCCTGGGAGTGTTTGATGGGACAGTGTAGAGGGAGCTTTACTCTGTAACTAACACCCTGTACCAGTTCTGGGAGTGTTTGATAGGACAGTGTAGAGGGGGCTTTACTCTGTATCTAACCGATGCAGTACCTGACCTGGGAGTGTTTGATGGGACAGTGTAGAGGGAGCTTTACTCTGTATCTAACCCTCTGTACCTGCCCCGGGAGTGTTTGATGGGACAGTGTAGAGGGAGCTTTACTCTGTATCTAACCCCCTGTACCTGCCCTGGGAGTGTTTGATGGGGCAGTGGAGAGGGAGCTTTACTCTGTATCGAACCAACTGTACCAGCCCTGGGAGTGTTTGATGGGACAGTGTAGAGGGAGCTTTACTCTGTATCTAACCCGGTGGTGTAACTGCCCTGGGAGTGTTTGATGGGACAGTGTTGGGGGAGCTTTACTCTGTATCTAACCCCCTGTACCTGCCCTGGGAGTGTTTGATGGGACAGTGTAGATTGAGCTTCACTCTGTATCTAACCCGGTGCTGTAACTGCCCTGGGAGTGTTTGATGGGATTGTGTAGAGGGGGCTTTACTCTGTATCTAACCCCATGTACCTGCCCTGGGAGTGTTTGATGGGACAGTGTAGAGAGAGCTTTACTCTGCATCGAACTCGTGCTGTACCTGCCCTGGGAGTGTTTGATGGGACAGTGTAGAGAGAGCTTTACTCTGCATCGAACTCGTGCTGTACCTGCCCTGGGAGTGTTTGATGGGACAGTGTAGTGGGAGCTTTACTCTGTATCTAACCCCCTGTACCTGCCCTAGGAGTGTTTGATGGGACAGTGTTGACAGAACTTTACTCTGTAACTAACCCGCTGTACCTGCCCTGGGAGTGTTTGATGGGACAGTGTAGAGGGAGCTTTACTCTGTATCTAACCCCCTGTTCCGGCCCTGGGAGTGTTTGATCAGACAGTGTTGAGAGAGCTTTACTCTGTAACTAACCCGCTGTACCTGCCCTATAAGAGTATGATGGGACCGTGCAGAGGGAGCTTTACTCTGTATCTAACCCCATGTTGTACCTGCCCTGGGAGTTTTTGATGGGACAGTGTAGAGGCAGCTTTACTCTGTATCTAACCCTATGATGTAGCTGCCCTGGGAGTGTTTAATGGGACAGTGTAGAGGGAGCTTTACTCTGTATCTAAGTCGTGCTGTACCTGCCCTGGGAGTATTTGATGTGAAAGTGCAGAGGGAACTTTACTCTGTAACGAACCCCCTGTACCTGCCCTGGGAGTGTTTGATGCAACAGTGTTGAGGGAGCTTTACTCTGTAACTAACACCCTGTACCAGTTCTGGGAGTGTTTGATGGGACAGTGTAGAGGGAGCTTTACTCTGTATCTAACCAACTGTACCAGCCCTGGGAGTGTTTGATGGGACAGTGTAGAGGGAGCTTTACTCTGTATCTAACCCGGTGGTGCAACTGCCCTGGGAGTGTTTGATGGGACAGTGTTGGGGGAGCTTTACTCTGTATCTAACCCCCTGTACCTGCCCTGGGAGTGTTTGATGGGACAGTGTAGATTGAGCTTCACTCTGTATCTAACCCGGTGCTGTAACTGCCCTGGGAGTGTTTGATGGGATTGTGTAGAGGGGGCTTTACTCTGTATCTAACCCCATGTACCTGCCCTGGGAGTGTTTGATGGGACAGTGTAGAGAGAGCTTTACTCTGCATCGAACTCGTGCTGTACCTGCCCTGGGAGTGTTTGATGGGACAGTGTAGAGAGAGCTTTACTCTGCATCGAACTCGTGCTGTACCTGCCCTGGGAGTGTTTGATGGGACAGTGTAGTGGGAGCTTTACTCTGTATCTAACCCCCTGTACCTGCCCTAGGAGTGTTTGATGGGACAGTGTTGAGAGAACTTTACTCTGTAACTAACCCATTGTCCCTGCCCTGGGAGTGTTTGATGGGACAGTGTAGAGGGAGCTTTACTCTGTATCTAACCCCCTGTTCCGGCCCTGGGAGTGTTTGATCAGACAGTGTTGAGAGAGCTTTACTCTGTAACTAACCCGCTGTACCTGCCCTATAAGAGTATGATGGGACCGTGCAGAGGGAGCTTTACTCTGTATCTAACCCCATGTTGTACCTGCCCTGGGAGTTTTTGATGGGACAGTGTAGAGGCAGCTTTACTCTGTATCTAACCCTATGATGTAGCTGCCCTGGGAGTGTTTAATGGGACAGTGTAGAGGGAGCTTTACTCTGTATCTAAGTCGTGCTGTACCTGCCCTGGGAGTATTTGATGTGAAAGTGCAGAGGGAACTTTACTCTGTAACGAACCCCCTGTACCTGCCCTGGGAGTGTTTGATGGAACAGTGTTGAGGGAGCTTTTCTCTGCATCTAACTCGTGCTGTTCCTGCCCTGGGAGTGCTTGATGGGACAGTGTTGAGGGAGCTTTACTCTGTAACTAACCCCCTGTTCCTGCCCTGGGAGTGTTTGATGGGACAGTGTACAGAGGGCTTTACTCTCTATCTAACCCCCTGTTCCTGCCCTGGGAGTGTTTGATGGGACCGTGTAGAGGGAGCTTTACTCTGTATCTAACCCCATGCTGTACCTGCCCTGGGAGTTTTTGATGGGACAGTGTAGAGGGAGCTTTACTCTGTATCTAACCCCATGCTGTACCTGCCCTGGGAGTTTTTGATGGGACAGTGTAGGGGGAGCTTTACTCTGTATCTAACCCCGTGCTGTACCTGCCCTGTGAGTGTTTGATGGGACAGTGCAGAGGGGGCTTTACTCTGTATCTAACCCCCTGTACCTGCCCTGGGAGTGTTTGATGGGACAGTGTCGAGGGAGCTTTACTCTGTATCTAACCCCGTGCTGTACCTGCCCTGGGAGTGTTTGATGGGACAGTGTAGAGGAAGCTTTACTCTGTATCTTACCCCCCTGTACCTGCCCTGGGAGTGTTTGATGCGACAGTGTTGAGAGAGCTTTACTCTGTATCTAACCCGCTGTTCCTGCCCTGGGAGTGTTTGATGGGACAGTGTTCAGGGGGCTTTACTCTGTATCTAACCCCCTGTTCCTGCCCTGGGAGTGTTTGATGGGACAGTGTAGAGGGAGCCTGACTCTGTATCTAACCCCATGCTGTACCTGCCCTGGGAGTTTTTGATGGGACAGTGTAGAGGGAGCTTTACTCTGTACCAAAACACCTGCACCTGCCCTGGGAGTGTTTGATGGGACAGTGTAGGGAGAGCTTTACTCTGTATCTAACTCGTGCTGTACCTGCCCTGGGAGTGTTTGATGGGACAGTATAGAGGGAGCTTTACTCTGTATCTAATCAGTGCTGTAACTGCCCTGGGAGTGTTTGATGGGACAGTGTGGTGGGAGCTTTACTCTGTATCTGACCCCCTGGACCTGCCCTGGGAGTGTTTGATGGGACAGTGCAGAGGGAGCTTTACTCTGTATCTCACCCGTGCTGTACCTGCCCTGGGAGCGTTTGATGGGACAGTGTCGAGGGAGCTTTACTCTGTAACTAACCCCCTGTACCTGCCCTGAGAGTGTTTGATGGGGTGATGTAGAGGGAGCTTTACTCTGTATCGAACCCCAATGCTGTACCTGCCCTGGGAGTGTTTGATGGGACAGTGCACAGGGGGCTTTACTCTGTAACTAACCCCCTGTACCTGCGCTGGGAGTGTTTGATGGGACAGTGTAGAGGGAGCTTTACTCTGTAACTAACCCCCTGCACCTGCCCTGGGAGTGTTTGATGGGACAGTGTAGAGGGAGCCTGACTCTGTATCTAACCCCATGCTGTACCTGCCCTGGGAGTTTTTGATGGGACAGTGTAGAGGGAGCTTTACTCTGTACCAAAACACCTGCACCTGCCCTGGGAGTGTTTGATGGGACAGTGCAGAGGAAGCTTTACTCTGTATCTTACCCCCCTGTACCTGCCCTGGGAGTGTTTGATGCGACAGTGTTGAGAGAGCTTTACTCTGTATCTAACCCGCTGTTCCTGCCCTGGGAGTGTTTGATGGGACAGTGTTCAGGGGGCTTTACTCTGTATCTAACCCCCTGTTCCTGCCCTGGGAGTGTTTGATGGGACAGTGTAGAGGGAGCCTGACTCTGTATCTAACCCCATGCTGTACCTGCCCTGGGAGTTTTTGATGGGACAGTGTAGAGGGAGCTTTACTCTGTACCAAAACACCTGCACCTGCCCTGGGAGTGTTTGATGGGACAGTGTAGGGAGAGCTTTACTCTGTATCTAACTCGTGCTGTACCTGCCCTGGGAGTGTTTGATGGGACAGTATAGAGGGAGCTTTACTCTGTATCTAATCAGTGCTGTAACTGCCCTGGGAGTGTTTGATGGGACAGTGTGGTGGGAGCTTTACTCTGTATCTGACCCCCTGGACCTGCCCTGGGAGTGTTTGATGGGACAGTGCAGAGGGAGCTTTACTCTGTATCTCACCCGTGCTGTACCTGCCCTGGGAGCGTTTGATGGGACAGTGTCGAGGGAGCTTTACTCTGTAACTAACCCCCTGTACCTGCCCTGAGAGTGTTTGATGGGGTGATGTAGAGGGAGCTTTACTCTGTATCGAACCCCAATGCTGTACCTGCCCTGGGAGTGTTTGATGGGACAGTGCACAGGGGGCTTTACTCTGTAACTAACCCCCTGTACCTGCGCTGGGAGTGTTTGATGGGACAGTGTAGAGGGAGCTTTACTCTGTAACTAACCCCCTGCACCTGCCCTGGGAGTGTTTGATGGGACAGTGCAGAGTGTGCTTTATTCTGTATCTCAACCGTGCTGTACCTGCCCTGGGAGTGTTTGATGGGACAGTGTAGAGGGGGCTTTACTCTGTAACTAACCTCCTGTACCTGCGCTGGGAGTGTTTGATGGGACAGTGTAGAGGGAGCTTTACTCTGTAACTAACCCCCTGTACCTGCCCTGGGAGTGTTTGATGGGACAGTGTAGAGGGAGCTTTACTCTGTATCTAACCCGGTGGTGTAACTGCCCTGGGAGTGTTTGATGGGACAGTGTCGAGGGAGCTATACGCTGTATCTAACCCCGTGCTGTACCTGCCCTGGGAGTGTTTGATGGGACAGTGTAGAGGAAGCTTTAATCTGTATCTTAAGCCCTGTACCTGCCCTGGGAGTGTTTGATGGGACAGTGTTGAGAGAGCTTTACTCTGTAATTAACCCGCTGTACCTGCCCTGGGAGTGTTTGATGGGACAGTGTAGAGGGAGCTTCACTCTGTATCTAACCCGGTGGTGTAACTGCCCAGGGAGTGTTTGATGGGACAGTGTAGGGGGAACTTTACTCTGTATCTAACCCCCTGTACCTGCCCTGGGAGTGTTTGATGGGACAGTGTCAAGGGAGCTTTACTCTGTATCTAACTCGTGCTGTACCTGCCCTGGGTGTGTTTGATGGGACAGTGTAGAGAGAGCTTTACTCTGCATCGAACTCGTGCTGTACCTGCCCTGGGAGTGTTTGATGGGACAGTGTCGAGGGAGCTTTACTCTGTAACTAATCCCCTGTACCTGCCCTGGGATGTGTTTGATGGGATTGTGTAGAGGGGGCTTTACTCTGTACCAAAACACCTGTACCTGCCCTGGGAGTGTTTGATGGGACAGTGTTGAGAGAGCTTTACTCTGTATCTAACTCGTGCTGTACCTGCCCTGGGAGTGTTTGATGGGAAAGTGTAGAGAGAGCTTTACTCTGTATCTAACCCATGATGTACCTGCCCTGTGAGTGTTTGATGGGTCAGTTTCGACAGAGCTTTGCTCTGTATCTGACTCGTGCTGTGCCTGCCCTGGGAGTGTTTGATGGGACAGTGTAGAGGGAACTTTACTCTGTATCTAACCCCCTGTATCTCCCCTGGGAGTGTTTGATGGGACAGTGTCGAGGGAGCTTTACTCTGCATCTAAACCCCTGTACCTGCCCTGGGAGTGTTTGATGGGACAGTGTAGAGGGAGCTTCACTCTGTATCTAACCTCCTGTACCTGCCCTGGGAGTGTTTGATGGGGCAGTGTAGAGGGAGCTTTACTCTGTAACTAACCCCCTGTACCAGATCTGGGAGTGTTTGATGGGACAGTGCAGAGGGAGCTTTACTCTGTATCTAACTCGTGCTGTACCTGCCTTGGGAGTGTTTGATGGGACAGTGTAGAGAGAGCTTTACTCTGTATCTAACCCATGATGTACCTGCCCTGGGAGTGTTTGATGGGACAGTGTCGACAGAGCTTTACTCTGTATCTAACTCGTGCTGTACCTGCCCTGGGAGTGTTTGTTGGGACAGTGTAGAGGGAGCTTTGCTCTGTATCTAACTCGTGCTGTACCTTACTCGTGCTGTACCTGCCCTGGGAGTGTTTGATAGGACAGTGTAGAGGGAGCTTTACTCTGTATCTAACCCCCTGTATCTCCCCTGGGAGTGTTTGATGGGACAGTGTCGAGGGAGCTTTACTCTGTATCTAAACCCCTGTACCTGCCCTGGGAGTGTTTGATGGGACAGTGTAGAGGGAGCTTTACTCTGTATCTAACCCCCTGTACCTGCCCTGGGAGTGTTTGATGGGGCAGGGTAGAGGGAGCGTTACTCTGTGTCTTACCCGTGCTGTACCTGCCCTGGGAGTGTTTGATGGGGCAGTGTAGAGGGAGCTTTACTCTGTATCTAACCAACTGTACCAGCCCTGGGAGTGTTTGATAGGACAGTGTTGAGGGAGCTTTACTCTGTATCTAACCCATTCTGTCCCTGACCTGGGAGTGTTTGATGGGACAGTGTAGAGGGAGCTTTATTCTGTATCTAACCCATGCTGCACCTGCCCTGGGAGTGTTTGATGGGACAGTGTCGAGGGAGCTATACGCTGTATCTAAACCCGTGCTGTACCTGCCCTAGGAGTGTTTGATGGGGAAGTGTTGAGAGAACTTTACTCTGTAACTAACCCGCTGTACCTGCCCTGGGGGTGTTTGATGGGACAGTGTAGAGGGAGCTTTTCTCTGTATCTAACCCGGTGCTGTAACTGCCCTGGGAGTGTTTGATGGGACAGTGCAGGGAGAGCTTTACTCTGTATCTAACTCGTGCTGTACCTGCCCTGGGAGTGTTTGATGGGACAGTATAGAGGGAGCTTTACTCTGTATCTAATCCGTGCGAAAACGGCCCTGTGAGTGTTTGATGGGACAGTGTAGTGGGAGCTTTACTCTGTATCTGACCCCCTGTACCTGCCCTGGGAGTGTTTGACGGGACAGTGTTGAGGGAGCTTTACTCTGTATCTAACCCGGTGGTGTAACTGCCCTGGGAGTGTTTGATGGGACGGTGTAGTGGGAGCTTTGCTCTGTATCTAACCCCCTGTACCTGCCCTGGGAGTGTTTGATGGGACAGTGTAGAGGGGGCTTTACTCTGTATCTAACTCGTGATGTACCCGCCCTGGGAGTGTTTGATGGGACAGTGTAGAGAGAGCTTTACTCTGTATCTAACCCATGATGTACCTGCCCTGGGAGTGTTTGATGGGACAGTGTAGAGGGAGCTTTACTCTGTAACTAACCCCCTGTACCTGCCCTGGGAGCGTTTGATGGGACAGTGCAGAGGGAGCTTTACTCTGTATCTCACCCGTGTTGTACCTGCCTTGGGAGTGTTTGATGGGACAGTGTAGAGGGAGCTTAACTCTGTAACTAACCCCCTGTACCTGCCCTGGGAGTGTTTGATGGGACAGTGTAGAGGGAGCTTTACTCTGTATCTAACCCGGTGGTGTAACTGCCCTGGGAGTGTTTGATGGGACAGTGGCGAGGGAGCTATACGCTGTATCTAACCCCGTGCTGTACCTGCCCTGGGAGTGTTTGATGGGACAGTGTAGAGGAAGCTTTACTCTGTATTTTACCCCCTGTACCTGCACTGGGAGTGTTTGATGGGACAGTGTTGAGAGAGCTTTACCCTGTAATTAACCCGCTGTACCTGCCCTGGGAGTGTTTGATGGGACAGTGTAGAGGGAGCTTCACTCTGTATCTAACCCGGTGGTGTAACTGCCCAGGGAGTGTTTGATGGGACAGTGTAGGGGGAACTTTACTCTGTATCTAACCCCCTGTACCTGCCCTGGGAGTATGTGATGGGGCAGTGTCGACAGAGCTTTGCTCTGTATCTAACTCGTGCTGTACCTGCCCTGGGAGTGTTTGATGGGACAGTGTAAAGGGAGCTTTACTCTGTATCTAAAACCCTGTACCTGCCCTGGGAGTGTTTGATGGGACAGTGTAGAGGGAGCTTTACTCTGTATCTAACCCCCTGTACCTGCCTGGGAGTGTTTGATGGGACAGTGTAGAGGGAGCTTCACTCTATCTAACCCGGTGGTGTAACTGCCCTGGGAGTTTTTGATGGGACAGTGTAGAGGGAGCTTTACTCTGTATCTAACCCCGTGTACCTGCCCTGGGAGTGTTTGATGGGACAGTGTAGAGGGAGCTTTACTCTGTATCTAACCCGGTGCTGTAACTGCCCTGGGAGTGTTTGATGGGACAGTGTCGAGGGAGCTTTACTCTGTAACTAACTCCCTGTACCTGCCCTGGGAGTGTTTGATGGGACAGTGTCGACAGAGCTTTGCTCTGTATCTAACTCATGCTGTACCTGCCCTGGGAGTGTTTGATGGGACAGTGTAGAGGGAGCTTTACTCTGTATCTAACCCCCTGTATCTCCCCTGGGAGTGTTTGATGGGACAGTCTCGAGGGAGCTTTACTCTGTATCTAACCCCCTGTACCTGCCCTGGGAGTGTTTGATGGGACAGTGTAGAGGGAGCTTTACTCTGTATCTAACCCCCTGTATCTCCCCTGGGAGTGTTTGATGGGACAGTGTCGAGGGAGCTTTACTCTGTATCTAAACCCCTGTACCTGCCCTGGGAGTGTTTGATGGGACAGTGTAGAGGGAGCTTTACTCTGTATCTAACCCCGTGCTGTACGTGCTCTGGGAGTGTTTGATGGGACAGTGTAGAGAGAGCTTTACTCTGTAACTAACCCCCTGTACCAGTTCTGGGAGTGTTTGATGGGACAGTGTTGAGAGAGCTTTACTCTGTAACTAACCCCCTGATCCTGCCCTGGGAGTGTTTGATGGGACAGTGTTCAGGGGGCTTTATTCTGTATCTAACCCCCTGTACCTGCCCTGGGAGTGTTTGATGGGATTGTGTAGAGGGGGCTTTACTCTGTACCAAAACACCTGTACCTGCCCTGGGAGTGTTTGATGGGACAGTGTAGAGGGAGCTTTACTCTGTATCTAACCCCCTGTACCTGCCCTGGGAGTTTTTGATGGGACAGTGTAGAGGGAGCTTTACTCTGTATCTAACCCCATGCTGTACCTGCCCTGGGAGTTTTTGATGGGACAGTGTAGAGGGAGCTTTACTCTGTATCTAACCCGGTGCTGTAACTGCCCTGGGAGTGTTTGATGGGACAGTATAGAGGGAGCTTTACTCTGTATCTAATCCGTGCTATAACTGCCCTGGGAGTGTTTGATGGGACAGTGTAGTGGGAGCTTTACTCTGTATCTGACCCCCTGTACCTGCCCTGGGAGTGTTTGATGTGACAGTGTAGAGGGAAGCTTTACTCTGTAACTAACCCCCTGTACCTGCCCTGGGAGTGTTTGATGGGACAGTGCAGAGGGAGCTTTACTCTGTATCTCACCCGTGCTGTACCTGCCCTGGGAGTGTTTCATGGGACAGTGTCGAGGGAGCTTTACTCTGTAACTAACCGCCTGTACCTGCCCTGGGAGTGTTTGATGGGACAGTGTCGAGGGAGCTTTACTCTGCATCTAACCCGGTGGTGTAACTGCCCTGGGAGTGTTTGATGGGACAGTGTAGAGGGAGCTTTACTCTGTATCTAACCCATGCTGTCCCTGCCCTGGGAGTGTTTGATGGAACAGTGTAGAGGGAGCTTTACTCTGTATCTAACCCCGTGTACCTGCCTGGGAGAGTTTGATGGGACAGTGTAGAGGTAGCTTTACTCTGTATCTAACGCGGTGGTGTAACTGCCCTGGGAGTGTTTGATGGGACAGTGTTGGGGGAGCTTTACTCTGTATCTAACCCCCTGTACCTGCCCTGGGAGTGTTTGATGGGACAGTGTAGATTGAGCTTCACTCTATATCTAACCCCATGCTGTAATGCCCTGGGAGTATTTGATGGGACAGTGTAGAGGGGGCTTTACTCTGTATCTAACCCCCTGTTCCTGCCCTGGGAGTGTTTGATGGGACAGTGTAGTGGGAGCTTTACTCTGTATCTAACCCCCTGTACCTGCCCTAGGAGTGTTTGATGGGACAGTGTTGAGAGAACTTTACTCTGTAACTAACCCGCTGTACCTGCCCTGGGAGTGTTTGATGGGACAGTGTCGAGGGAGCTTTACTCTGTATCTCACCCGTGCTGCACCTGCCCTGGGAGTGTTTGATGGGACAGTGTAGAGGGAGCTTTACTCTGTATCTAACCCCATGCTGTACCTGCCCTGGGAGTGTTTGATGGGACAGTATAGAGGGAGCATTACTCTGTATCTAATCCGTGCTATAACTGCCCTGGGAGTGTTTGATGGGTCAGTGTAGTGGGAGCTTTACTCTGTATCTGACCCCCTGTACCTGCCCTGGGAGTGTTTGATGTGACAGTGTAGAGGGAAGCTTTACTCTGTAACTAACCCCCTGTACCTGCCCTGGGAGTGCTTGATGGGACAGTGTAGAGGGAGCTTTACTCTGTAACTAACCCCCTGTACCTGCCCTGGGAGTGTTTGATGGGACAGTGCAGAGGGAGCTTTACTCTCTATCTCACCCATGCTGTACTTGCCCTGGGAGTGTTTGATGGGACAGTGTAGAGGGAGCTTTACTCTGTATCTAACCCCATGCTGTACCTGCGCTGGGAGTTTTTGATGGGACAGTGTAGAGGGAGCTTTACTCTGTATCTAACCCGGCGCTGTAACTGCCCTGGGAGTGTTTGATGGGATTGTGTAGAGGGGGCTTTACTCTGTATCTAACCCCCTGTTCCTGCCCTGGGAGTGTTTGATGGGACAGTGTAGTGGGAGCTTTACTCTGTATCTAACCCCCTGTACCTGCCCTAGGAGTGTTTGATGGGACAGTGTTGAGAGAACTTTACTCTGTAACTAACCCGCTGTACCTGCCCTGGGAGTGTTTGATGGGACAGTGTAGAGGGAGCTTTACTCTGTATCTCACCCGTGCTGCACCTGCCCTGGGAGTGTTTGATGGGACAGTGTAGAGGGAGCTTTACTCTGTATCTAACCCCAAGCTGTACCTGCCCTGGGAGTGTTTGATGGGACAGTATAGAGGGAGCATTACTCTGTATCTAATCCGTGCTATAACTGCCCTGGGAGTGTTTGATGGGTCAGTGTAGTGGGAGCTTTACTCTGTATCTGACCCCCTGTACCTGCCCTGGGAGTGTTTGATGTGACAGTGTAGAGGGAAGCTTTACTCTGTAACTAACCCCCTGTACCTGCCCTGGGAGTGCTTGATGGGACAGTGTAGAGGGAGCTTTACTCTGTAACTAACCCCCTGTACCTGCCCTGGGAGTGTTTGATGGGACAGTGCAGAGGGAGCTTTACTCTGTATCTCACCCGTGCTGTACCTGCCCTGGGAGTGTTTGATGGGACAGTGTAGAGGGAGCTTTACTCTGTAACTAACTGCCTGTACCTGCCCTGGGAGTGTTTGATGGGACAGTGTAGAGGGACCTTTACTCTGTATCTAACCCGGTGGTGTAACTTCCCTGGGAGTGTTTGATGGGACAGTGTCGAGGGAGCGAAACGCTGTATCTAACCCCGTGCTGTCCCAGCCCTGGGAGTGTTTGATGGGACAGTGTAGAGGAAGCTTTACTCTGTAGCTAACCCCCTGTACCTGCCCTGGGAGTGTTTGATGGGACAGTGTCGAGGGAGCTTTACTCTGTATCTAACTCGTGCTGTACCTGCCCTGGGAGTGTTTGATGGGACAGTGTAGAGGGAGCTTTACTCTGTAACTAACCCCCTGTACCTGCCCTGGGAGTGTTTGATGGGATTGTGTAGAGGGGGCTTTACTCTGTACCAAAACACCTGTACCTACCCTGGGAGTGTTTGATGGGACAGTGTAGAGGGGGCTTTACTCTGTACTTAAACACCTGTACCTGCCCTGGGAGTGTTTGATGGGACAGTATAGAGGGAGCTTTACTCTGTATCTAATCCGTGCTATAACTGCCCTGGGAGTGTTTGATGGGACAGTGTGGTGGGAGCTTTACTCTGTATCTGACCCCCTGGACCTGCCCTGGGAGTGTTTGATGGGACAGTGTCGAGGGAGCTATACGCTGTATCTAACCCCGTGCTGTACCAGCCCTGGGAGTGTTTGATGGGACAGTGTAGAGGAAGCTTTACTCTGTAGCTAACCCCCTGTACCTGCCCTGGGAGTGTTTGATGGGACAGTGCAGAGGGAGCTTTACTCTGTATCTCACCCGTGCTGTACCTGCCCTGGGAGTGTTTGATTGGACAGTGTAGAGGGAGCTTTACTCTGCAACGAACGCGGTGGTGTAACTGCCCTGGGAGTGTTTGATGGGACAGTGTTGGGGGAGCTTTACTCTGTATCTAACCCCCTGTACCTGCCATGAGAGTGTTTGATGGGACAGTGTAGATTGAGCTTCACTCTGTATCTAACCCCATGCTGTACCTGCGCTGGGAGTTTTTGATGGGACAGTGCAGAGGGAGCTTTACTCTGTATCTAACCTCTTGCTGTACCTGCGCTGGAAGTTTTTGATGGGACAGTGTAGAGGGAGCTTTACTCTGTATCTAACCCGGTGCTGTAACTGCCCTGGGAGTGTTTGATGGGATTGTGTAGAGGGGGCTTTATTCTGTATCTAATCCCCTGTACCTGCCCTGGGAGTGTTTGATGGGACAGTGTCGAGAGAGCTTTACTCTGTATCTAACTCGTGCTGTACCTGTACTGGGTGTGTTTGATGGGACAGTGTAGAGAGAGCTTTACTCTGCATCGAACTCGTGCTGTACCTGTCCTGGGACTGTTTGATGGGACAGTGTTGAGAGAACTTTACTCTGTAACTAACCCGCTGTACCTGCCCTGGGAGTGTTTGATGGGACAGTGTAGAGGGAGCTTTACTCTGTATCGAACCCCCTGTACCTGCCCTGGGAGTGTTTGATGGGACAGTTTTGAGGGAGCTTTACTCTGTAACTAACCCCCTGTTCCTGCCCTGGGAGTGTTTGATGGGACAGTGTAGAGAGAGCTTTACTCTGCATCGAACTCGTGCTGTACCTGTCCTGGGAGTGTTTGATGGGACAGTGTTGAGAGAACTTTACTCTGTAACTAACCCGCTGTACCTGCCCTGGGAGTGTTTGATGGGACAGTGCAGAGGGGGCTTTACTCTGTACCAAAACACCTGTACCTGCCCTGGGAGTGTTTGATGGGACAGTATAGCGAGAGCTTTACTCTGTATCTAACCCGGTGCTGTAACTGCCCTGGGAGTGTTTGATGGGACAGTGTAGAGGGGGCTTTACTCTGTACTTAAACACCTGTACCTGCCCTGGGAGTGTTTGATGGGACAGTATAGAGGGAGCTTTACTCTGTATCTCACCCGTGCTGTACCTGCCCTGGGAGTGTTTGATGGGACAGTGTAGAGGGAGCTTTACTCTGTAACTAACCGCCTGTACCTGCCCTGGGAGTGTTTGATGGGACAGTGTAGAGGGACCTTTACTCTGTATCTAACCCCCTGTACCTGCCCTGGGAGTGTTTGATGGGACAGTTTTGAGGGAGCTTTACTCTGTAACTAACCCCCTGTTCCTGCCCTGGGAGTGTTTGATGGGACAGTGTACAGGGGGCTTTACTCTGTATCTAACCCCCTGTTCCTGCCCTGGGAGTGTTTGATGGGACAGTGTAGTGGGAGCTTTACTCTGTATCTAACCCCCTGTACCTGCCCTAGGAGTGTTTGATGGGACAGTGTTGAGAGAACTTTACTCTGTAACTAACCCGCTGTACCTGCCCTGGGAGTGTTTGATGGGACAGTGTAGAGGGAGCTTTACTCTGTATCTAACACCCTGTACCTGCCCTGGGAGTGTTTGATGGGACAGTGTAGACGGAGCTTTACTCTGTATCTAACCCCATGCTGTACCTGCCCTGGGAGTGTTTGATGGGACAGTATAGAGGGAGCATTACTCTGTATCTAATCCGTGCTGTACCTGCCCTGGGAGTGTTTGATGGGACAGTGTAGAGGGAGCTTTACTCTGTATCTAACCCGGTGGTGTAACTTCCCTGGGAGTGTTTGATGGGACAGTGTCGAGGGAGCTATACGCTGTATCTAACCCCGTGCTGTACCAGCCCTGGGAGTGTTTGATGGGACAGTGTAGAGGAAGCTTTACTCTGTATCTAACCCCCTGTACCTGCTCTGGGAGTGTTTGATGGGACAGTGTCGAGGGAGCTTTACTCTGTATCTAACTCGTGCTGTACCTGCCCTGGGTGTGTTTGATGGGACAGTGTAGAGGGAGCTTTACTCTGTATCTAACTCGTGCTGTACCTGCCCTGGGAGTGTTTGATGGGACAGTGTAGAGGGAGCTTTACTCTGTAACTAACCCCCTGTACCTGCCCTGGGAGTGTTTGATGGGATTGTGTAGAGGGGGCTTTACTCTGTACCAAAACACCTGTACCTGCCCTGGGAGTGTTTGATGGGACAGTGTAGGGAGAGCTTTACTCTGTATCTAACTCGTGCTGTACCTGCCCTGGGAGTGTTTGATGGGACAGTGTAGAGAGAGCTTTACTCTGTATCTAACCCATGATGTACCTGCCCTGGGAGTGTTTGATGGGACAGTGTAGAGGGAGCTATACGCTGCATCTAACCCAGTGCTGTACCTGCCCTGGGAGTGTTTGATGGGACAGTGTAGAGAGAGCTTTACTCTGTATCTAACCCATGATGTACCTGCCCTGGGAGTGTTTGATGGGACAGTGTCGAGGGAGCTATACGCTGCATCTAACCCAGTGATGTACCTGCCCTGGGAGTGTTTGATGGGACAGTGTAGAGAGAGCTTTACTCTGCATCGAACTCGTGCTGTACCTGCCCTGGGAGTGTTTGATGGGACAGTGTAGTGGGAGCTTTACTCTGTATCTAACCCCCTGTACCTGCCCTAGGAGTGTTTGATGGGACAGTGTTGAGAGAACTTTACTCTGTAACTAACCCGCTGTACCTGCCCTGGGAGTGTTTGATGGGACAGTGTAGAGGGAGATTTACTCTGTATCTAACCCCCTGTTCCGGCCCTGGGAGTGTTTGATCAGACAGTGTAGAGGGAGCTTTACTCTGTAACTAACCCGCTGTTCCTGCCCTGGGAGTGTTTGATGGGACAGTGTTCAGGGGGCTTTACTCTGTATCTAACCCCCTGTTCCTGCCCTGGGAGTGTTTGATGGGACAGTGTCGAGGGAGCTTTACTCTGTATCTAACCCCCTGTATCTCCCCTGGGAGTGTTTGATGGGACAGTGTCGAGGGAGCTTTACTCTGTATCTAACCCCATGCTGTACCTGCGTGGGAGTTTTTGATGGGACAGTGTAGAGGGAGCTTTACTCTGTATCTAACCCGGTGCTGTAACTGCCCTGGGAGTGTTTGATGGGACAGTGTAGAGGGGGCTTTACTCTGTACCAAAACACCTGTACCTGCCCTGGGAGTGTTTGATGGGACAGTATAGGGAGAGCTTTATTCTGTATCTAACTCGTGCTGTACCTGCCCTGGGAGTGTTTGATGGGACAGTATAGAGGGAGCTTTACTCTGTATCTAATCTGTGCTATAACTGCCCTGGGAGTGTTTGATGGGACAGTGTAGTGGGAGCTTTACTCTGTATCTGACCCCCTGTACCTGCCCTGGGAGTGTTTGATGTGACAGTGTAGAGGGAAGCTTTACTCTGTAACTAACCCGCTGTACCTGCCCTGGGAGTGTTTGATGGGACAGTGCAGAGGGAGCTTTACTCTGTATCTCACCCGTGCTGTACCTGCCCTGGGAGTGTTTGATGGGACAGTGTCGAGGGAGCTTTTCGCTGTATGTAACCCCGTGCTGTACCAGCCCTGGGAGTGTTTGATGGGACAGTGTAGAGGAAGCTTTACTCTGTATCTAACCCCCTGTACCTGCCCTGGGAGTGTTTAATGGGACAGTGTAGAGGGAGCTTTACTCTGTATCTAACTCGTGCTGTACCTGCCCTGGGTGTGTTTGATGGGAGTGTAGAGGGAGCTTTACTCTGTATCTAACTCGTGCTGTACCTGCCCTGGGAGTGTTTGATGGGACAGTGTAGAGGGAGCTTTACTCTGTAACTAACCCCCTGTACCTGCCCTGGGAGTGTTTGATGGGATTGTGTAGAGGGGGCTTCACTCTGTACCAAAACACCTGTACCTGCCCTGGGAGTGTTTGATGGGACAGTGTAGGGAGAGCTTTACTCTGTATCTAACACGTGCTGTACCTGCCCTGGGAGTGTTTGATGGGACAGTGTAGAGGGAGCTTTACTCTGTAACTAATCCCCTGCACCTGCCCTGGGAGTGTTTGATGGGACAGTGTAGAGAGAGCTTTACTCTGTATCTAACCCATGATGTACCTGCCCTGGGAGTGTTTGATGGGACAGTGTAGAGGGAGCTATACACTGTATCTAACCCAGTGATGTACCTGCCCTGGGAGTGTTTGATGGGTCAGTGTCGACAGAGCTTTGCTCTGTATCTAACTCATGCAGTACCTGCCCTGGGAGTGTTTGATGGGACAGTGTAGAGGGAGCTTTACTCTGTATCTAACCCCCTGTATCTCCCCTGGGAGTGTTTGATGGGACAGTGTCGAGGGAGCTTTACTCTGTATCTAAACCCCTGTACCTGCCCTGGGAGTGTTTGATGGGACAGTGTAGGGGGAGCTTTGCTCTGTATCTAACTCGTGCTGTACCTGCCCTGGGAGTGTTTGATGGGACAGTGTAGAGGGAGCTTTACTCTGTTTCTCACCCCCTGTATCTCCCCTGGGAGTGTATGATGGGACAGTGTAGAGGGAGCTTTACTCTGTATCTAAACCCCTGTACCTGCCCTGGGAGTGTTTGATGGGACAGTGTAGAGGGAGCTTTACTCTGTATCTAACCCCGTGCTGTACCTGCCCTGGGAATGTTTGATGGGACAGTACAGAGGCAGCTTGACTCTGTATCTAATCCGTGCTGTAACTGCCCTGGGAGTGTTTGATGGGACAGTGCAGTGGGAGCTTTACTCTGTATCTGACCCGTGCTGTACCTGCCCTGGGAGTGTTTGATGTGACAGTTTAGAGGGAAGCTTAACTCTGTAACTAACCCCCTGTACCTGCCCTGGGAGTGTTTGATGGGACAGTGTAGAGGGAGCTTTACTCTGTAACTAACCCCCTGTACCTGCCCTGGGAGTGTTTGATGGGACAGTACAGAGGGAGCTTTACTCTGTATCTAACCCGGTGGTGTAACTGCCCAGGGAGTGTTTGATGGGACAGTGTAGGGGGAACTTTACTCTGTATCTAACCCCCTGTACCTGCCCTGGGAGTGTTTGATGGGACAGTGTCGAGGGAGCTTTACTCTGTATCTAACTCGTGCTGTACCAGCCCTGGGAGTGTTTGATGGGACAGTGTAGAGAGAGCTTTACTCTGTAACTAACCCCCTGTACCTGCCCTGGGAGTGTTTGATGGGATTGTGTAGAGGGGGCTTTACTCTGTACCAAAACACCTGTACCTGCCCTGGGAGTGTTTGATGGGATTGTGTAGAGGGGGCTTTACTCTGTAACGAACCGCCTGTACCTGCCCTGGGAGTGTTTGATGGGACAGTGTAGAGGGACCTTTACTCTGTAACTAACCGCCTGTACCTGCCCTGGGAGTGTTTGATGGGACAGTGTCGAGGGAGCTATACGTTGTATCTAACCCCGTGCTGTACCTGCCCTGGGAGTGTTTGATGGGACAGTGTAGAGGGAGCTTCACTCTGTATCTAACCCGGTGGTGTAACTGCCCAGGGAGTGTTTGATGGGACAGTGTAGAGGGAGCTTTACTCTGTATCTAACCCATGATGTACCTGCCCTGGGAGTGTTTGATGGGACAGTGTAGAGGGAGCTTTACTCTGCATCTAACTCGTGCTGTACCTGCCCTGGGAGTGTTTGATGGGATTGTGTAGAGGGGGCTTTACTCTGTACCAAAACACCTGTACCTGCCCTGGGAGTGTTTGATGGGACAGTGTAGGGAGAGCTTTACTCTGTATCAAACTCGTGCTGTACCTGCCCTGGGAGTGTTTGATGGGACAGTGTGGAGGGAGCTTTACTCTGTAACTAACCCCCTGCACCTGCCCTGGGAGTGTTTGATGGGACAGTGTAGAGAGAGCTTTACTCTGTATCTAACCCATGATGTACCTGCCCTGGGAGTGTTTCATGGGACAGTGCAGAGGGAGCTATACGCTGTAACTAACCCCCTGTACCTGCCCTGGGAGTGTTTGATGGGATTGTGTAGAGGGGGCTTTACTCTGTACCAAAACACCTGTACCTGCCCTGGGAGTGTTTGATGGGACAGTGTAGGGAGAGCTTTACTCTGTATCTAACCCGGTGCTGTAACTGCCCTGGGAGTGTTTGATGGGACAGTATAGAGGGAGCTTTACTCTGTATCTAATCCGTGCTATAACTGCCCTGGGAGTGTTTGATGGGACAGTGTAGTGGGACCTTTACTCTGCCTCTAACCCGGTGGTGTAACTTCCCTGGGAGTGTTTGATGGGACAGTGTCGAGGGAGCTATACGCTGTATCTAACCCCGTGCTGTACCAGCCCTGGGAGTGTTTGATGGGACAGTGTAGAGGAAGCTTTACTCTGTATCTCACCCGTGCTGTACCTGCCCTGGGAGTGTTTGATTGGACAGTGTAGAGGGAGCTTTACTCTGTAACTAACGCGGTGGTGTAACTGCCCTGGGAGTGTTTGATGGGACAGTGTTGGGGGAGCTTTACTCTGTATCTAACCCCCTGTACCTGCCCTGAGAGTGTTTGTTGGGACAGTGTAGATTGAGCTTCACTCTGTATCTAACCCCATGCTGTACCTGCGCTGGGAGTTTTTGATGGGACAGTGCAGAGGGAGCTTTACTCTGTATCTAACCCCTTGCTGTACCTGCGCTGGGAGTTTTTGATGGGACAGTGTAGAGGGAGCTTTACTCTGTATCTAACCCGGTGCTGTAACTGCCCTGGGAGTGTTTGATGGGATTGTGTAGAGGGGGCTTTATTCTGTATCTAACCCCCTGTACCTGCCCTGGGAGTGTTTGATGGGACAGTGTCGAGAGAGCTTTACTCTGTATCTAACTCGTGCTGTACCTGTCCTGGGAGTGTTTGATGGGACAGTGTTGAGAGAACTTTATTCTGTAACTAACCCGCTGTACCTGCCCTGGGAGTGTTTGATGGGACAGTGTAGAGGGACCTTTACTCTGTATCTAACCCCCTGTACCTGCTCTGGGAGTGTTTGATGGGACAGTGTCGAGGGAGCTTTACTCTGTATCTAACTCGTGCTGTACCTGCCCTGGGTGTGTTTGATGGGACAGTGTAGAGGGAGCTATACTCTGCATCTAACTCGTGCTGTACCTGCCCTGGGAGTGTTTGATGGGACAGTGTAGAGGGAGCTTTACTCTGTAACTAACCCCCTGTACCTGCCCTGGGAGTGTTTGATGGGATTGTGTAGAGGGGGCTTTACTCTGTACCAAAACACCTGTACCTGCCCTGGGAGTGTTTGATGGGACAGTGTAGGGAGAGCTTTACTCTGTATCTAACTCGTGCTGTACCTGCCCTGGGAGTGTTTGATGGGTCAATGTCGACAGAGCTTTGCTCTGTATCTAACTCATTCTGTATCTCCCCTGGGAGTGTTTGATGGGACAGTGTCGAGGGAGCTTTACTCTGTATCTAAACCCCTGTACCTGCCCTGGGAGTGTATGATGGGACAGTGTAGAGGGAGCTTTACTCTGTAACTAACCCGCTGTTCCTGCCCTGGGAGTGTTTGATGGGACAGTGTTCAGGGGGCTTTACTCTGTATCTAACCCCCTGTTCCTGCCCTGGGAGTGTTTGATGGGACAGTGTAGAGGGAGCTTTACTCTGTATCTAACCCCCTGTATCTCCCCTGGGAGTGTTTGATGGGACAGTGTCGAGGGAGCTTTACTCTGTATCTAAACCCCTGTACCTGCCCTGGGAGTGTTTGATGGGACAGTGCAGAGGGAGCTTTACTCTGTATCTAACCCCGTGCTGTACCTGCCCTGGGAGTGTTTGATGGGATTGTGTAGAGGGGGCTTTACTCTATACCAAAACACCTGTACCTGCCCTGGGAGTGTTTGATGGGACAGTGTAGGGAAAGCTTTACTCTGTATCTAACTCGTGCTGTGTACCTGCCCTGGGAGTGTTTGATGGGACAGTGTAGAGGGAGCTTTACTCTGTATCTAATCCCCTGCACCTGCCCTGGGAGTGTTTGATGGGACAGTGTAGAGGGAGCTTTACTCTGTAACTAACCCCCTGTACCTGCCCTGGGAGTGTTTGATGGGACAGTGTAGAGGGAGCTTTACTCTGTATCTAACCCCATGCTGTACCTGCCCTGGGAGTTTTTGATGGGACAGTGTAGAGGGAGCTTTACTCTGTATCTAACCCGGTGCTGTAACTACCCTGGGAGTGTTTGATGGGACAGTGTAGAGTGGACTTTAATCTGTACCAAAACACCTGTACCTGCCCTGGGAGTGTTTGATGGGACAGTGTAGGGAGAGCTTTATTCTGTATCTAACTCGTGCTGTACCTGCCCTGGGAGTGTTTGATGGGACAGTATAGAGGGAGCTTTACTCTGTATCTAATCTGTGCTATAACTGCCCTGGGAGTGTTTGATGGGACAGTGTAGTGGGAGCTTTACTCTGTATCTGACCCCCTGTACCTGCCCTGGGAGTGTTTGATGTGACAGTGTAGAGGGAAGCTTTACTCTGTAACTAACCCGCTGTACCTGCCCTGGGAGTGTTTGATGGGACAGTGCAGAGGGAGCTTTACTCTGTATCTAACTCGTGCTGTACCTGCCCTGGGAGTGTTTGATGGGACAGTGTAGAGGAAGCTTTACTCTGTATCTAACCCCCTGTACCTGCCCTGGGAGTGTTTAATGGGACAGTGTAGAGGGAGCTTTACTCTGTATCTAACTCGTGCTGTACCTGCCCTGGGAGTTTTTGATGGGACAGTGTGGAGGGAGCTTTACTCTGTATCTAACCCGGTGCTGTAACTGCCCTGGGAGTGTTTGATGGGATTGTGTAGAGGGGGCTTTACTCTGTACCAAAACTCCTGTACCTGCCCTGGGAGTGTTTGATGGGACAGTGTTGGGAGAGCTTTACTCTGTATCTAACTCGTGCTGTACCGGCCCTGGGAGTGTTTGATGGGACAGTGCAGAGGCAGCTTGACTCTGTATCTAATCCGTGCTGTAACTGCCCTGGGAGTGTTTGATGGGACAGTGTAGTGGGAGCTTTACTCTGTATCTGACCCGTGCTGTACCTGCCCTGGGAGTGTTTGATGTGACAGTTTAGAGGGAAGCTTAACTCTGTAACTAACCCCCTGTACCTGCCCTGGGAGTGTTTGATGGGACAGTGTAGAGGGAGCTTTACTCTGTAACTAACCCCCTGTACCTGCCCTGGGAGTGTTTGATGGGACAGTACAGAGGGAGCTTTACTCTGTATCTAACCGCCTGTACCTGCCCTGGGAGTGTTTGATGGGACAGTGTAGAGGGAGCTTCACTCTGTATCTAACCCGGTGCTGTACCTGCCCAGGGAGTGTTTGATGGGACAATGTAGGGGGAACTTTACTCTGTATCTAACCCCCTGTACCTGCCCTTGGAGTGTTTGATGGGACAGTGTAGAGGGAGCTTTAATCTGTATCTAACTCGTGCTGTACCTGCCCTGGGTGTGTTTGATGGGACAGTGTAGAGGGAGCTTTAATCTGTATCTAACTCGTGCTGTACCAGCCCTGGGAGTGTTTGATGGGACAGTGTAGAGAGAGCTTTACTCTGTAACTAACCCCCTGTACCTGCCCTGGGAGTGTTTGATGGGATTGTGTAGAGGGGGCTTTACTCTGTAACTAACCGCCTGTACCTGCCCTGGGAGTGTTTGATGGGACAGTGTAGAGGGAGCTTTACTCTGTATCTAACCCGGTGGTGTAACTGCCCTGGGCGTGTTTGATGGGACAGTGTCGAGGGAGCTATACGCTGTATCTAACCCCGTGCTGTACCTCCCCTGGGAGTGTTTGATGGGAAAGTGTAGAGGGAGCTTCACTCTGTATCTAACCCGGTGGTGTAACTGCCTAGGGAGTGTTTGATGGGACAGTGTAGAGGGAGCTTTACTCTGTATCTAACCCATGATGTACCTGCCCTGGGAGTGTTTGATGGGACAGTGTAGAGGGAGCTTTACTCTGTATCTAACTCGTGCTGTACCTGCCCTGGGTGTGTTTGATGGGACAGTGTAGAGGGAGCTTTACTCTGCATCTAACTCGTGCTGTACCTGCCCTGGGAGTGTTTGATGGGATTGTGTAGAGGGGGCTTTACTCTGTACCAAAACACCTGTACCTGCCCTGGGAGTGTTTGATGGGACAGTGTAGGGAGAGCTTTACTCTGTATCTAACTCGTGCTGTACCTGCCCTGGGAGTGTTTGATGGGACAGTGTGGAGGGAGCTTTACTCTGTAACTAACCCCCTGCACCTGCCCTGGGAGTGTTTGATGGGACAGTGTAGAGAGAGCTTTACTCTGTATCTAACCCATGATGTACCTGCCCTGGGAGTGTTTGATGGGACAGTGTAGAGGGAGCTATACGCTGTATCTAACCCAGTGATGTACCTGCCCTGGGAGTGTTTGATGGGTCAGTGTCGACAGAGCTTTGCTCTGTATCTAACTCGTGCTGTACCTGACCTGGGAGTGTTTGATGGGACAGTGTAGAGGGAGCTTTATTCTGTATCTAACCCATGCTGTCCCTGCCCTGAGAGTGTTTGATGGAACAGTGTAGAGGGAGTTTTACTCTGTCTCTAACCCCGTGTACCTGCCTGGGAGTGTTTGATGGGACAGTGTAGAGGGAGCTTTACTCTGTATCTAACGCGGTGGTGCAACTGCCCTGGGAGTGTTTGATGGGACAGTGTTGGGGGAGTTTTACTCTGTATCTAACCCCCTGTACCTGCCCTGGGAGTGTTTGATGGGACAGTGTAGATTGAGCTTCACTCTGTATCTAACCCCATGCTGTACTGCCCTGGGAGTATTTGATGGGACAGTGTCGAGGGAGCTTTACTGTGTATCTAACCCCATGCTGTACCTGCGCTGGGAGTTTTTGATGGGACAGTGTAGAGGGAGCTTTACTCTGTATCTAACCCGGTGCTGTAACTGCACTGGGAGTGTTTGATGGGACAGTGTCGAGAGAGCTTTACTCTGTATCTAACTCGTGCTGTACCTGTCCTGGGTGTGTTTGATGGGACAGTGTAGAGGGAGCTTTACTCTGTATCAAAACACCTGTACCTGCCCTGGGAGTGTTTGATGGGACAGTGTAGAGAGAGCTTTGCTCTGCATCGAACTCGTGCTGTACCTGCCCTGGGAGTGTTTGATGGGACAGTTTTGAGGGAGCTCTACTCTGTATCTAACCCCCTGTACCTGCCCTGGGAGTGTTTGATGGGACAGTGCACAGGGGGCTTTACTCTGTATCGAACCCCCTGTTCCTGCCCTGGGAGTGTTTGATGGGACAGTGTAGTGGGAGCTTTACTCTGTAACTAACCCGCTGTACCTGCCCTGGGAGTGTTTGATGGGACAGTATAGAGGGAGCTTTACTCTGTATCTAACTCGTGCTGTACCTGTCCTGGGTGTGTTTGATGGGACAGTGTAGAGGGAGCTTTACTCTGTATCAAAACACCTGTACCTGCCCTGGGAGTGTTTGATGGGACAGTGTAGAGGGAGCTTCACTCTGTATCTAACCCGGTGCTGTACCTGCCCAGGGAGTGTTTGATGGGACAATGTAGGGGGAACTTTACTCTGTATCTAACCCCCTGTACCTGCCCTTGGAGTGTTTGATGGGACAGTGTCGAGGGAGCTTTACTCTGTATCTAACTCGTGCTGTACCTGCCCTGGGTGTGTTTGATGGGACAGTGTAGAGGGAGCTTTAATCTGTATCTAACTCGTGCTGTACCAGCCCTGGGAGTGTTTGATGGGACAGTGTAGAGAGAGCTTTACTCTGTAACTAACCCCCTGTACCTGCCCTGGGAGTGTTTGATGGGATTCTGTAGAGGGGGCTTTACTCTGTAACTAACCGCCTGTACCTGCCCTGGGAGTGTTTGATGGGACAGTGTAGAGGGAGCTTTACTCTGTATCTAACCCGGTGGTGTAACTGCCCTGGGCGTGTTTGATGGGACAGTGTCGAGGGAGCTATACGCTGTATCTAACCCCGTGCTGTACCTGCCCTGGGAGTGTTTGATGGGAAAGTGTAGAGGGAGCTTCACTCTGTATCTAACCCGGTGGTGTAACTGCCTAGGGAGTGTTTGATGGGACAGTGTAGAGGGAGCTTTACTCTGTATCTAACCCATGATGTACCTGCCCTGGGAGTGTTTGATGGGACAGTGTAGAGGGAGCTTTACTCTGTATCTAACTCGTGCTGTACCTGCCCTGGGTGTGTTTGATGGGACAGTGTAGAGGGAGCTTTACTCTGCATCTAACTCGTGCTGTACCTGCCCTGGGAGTGTTTGATGGGATTGTGTAGAGGGGGCTTTACTCTGTACCAAAACACCTGTACCTGCCCTGGGAGTGTTTGATGGGACAGTGTAGGGAGAGCTTTACTCTGTATCTAACTCGTGCTGTACCTGCCCTGGGAGTGTTTGATGGGACAGTGTGGAGGGAGCTTTACTCTGTAACTAACCCCCTGCACCTGCCCTGGGAGTGTTTGATGGGACAGTGTAGAGAGAGCTTTACTCTGTATCTAACCCATGATGTACCTGCCCTGGGAGTGTTTGATGGGACAGTGTAGAGGGAGCTATACGCTGTATCTAACCCAGTGATGTACCTGCCCTGGGAGTGTTTGATGGGTCAGTGTCGACAGAGCTTTGCTCTGTATCTAACTCGTGCTGTACCTGACCTGGGAGTGTTTGATGGGACAGTGTAGAGGGAGCTTTATTCTGTATCTAACCCATGCTGTCCCTGCCCTGAGAGTGTTTGATGGAACAGTGTAGAGGGAGTTTTACTCTGTATCTAACCCCGTGTACCTGCCTGGGAGTGTTTGATGGGACAGTGTAGAGGGAGCTTTACTCTGTATCTAACGCGGTGGTGTAACTGCCCTGGGAGTGTTTGATGGGACAGTGTTGGGGGAGTTTTACTCTGTATCTAACCCCCTGTACCTGCCCTGGGAGAGTTTGATGGGACAGTGTAGATTGAGCTTCACTCTGTATCTAACCCCATGCTGTACTGCCCTGGGAGTATTTGATGGGACAGTGTCGAGGGAGCTTTACTGTGTATCTAACCCCATGCTGTACCTGCGCTGGGAGTTTTTGATGGGACAGTGTAGAGGGAGCTTTACTCTGTATCTAACCCGGTGCTGTAACTGCACTGGGAGTGTTTGATGGGACAGTGTCGAGAGAGCTTTACTCTGTATCTAACTCGTGCTGTACCTGTCCTGGGTGTGTTTGATGGGACAGTGTAGAGGGAGCTTTACTCTGTATCAAAACACCTGTACCTGCCCTGGGAGTGTTTGATGGGACAGTGTAGAGAGAGCTTTGCTCTGCATCGAACTCGTGCTGTACCTGCCCTGGGAGTGTTTGATGGGACAGTTTTGAGGGAGCTCTACTCTGTATCTAACCCCCTGTACCTGCCCTGGGAGTGTTTGATGGGACAGTGCACAGGGGGCTTTACTCTGTATCGAACCCCCTGTTCCTGCCCTGGGAGTGTTTGATGGGACAGTGTAGTGGGAGCTTTACTCTGTAACTAACCCGCTGTACCTGCCCTGGGAGTGTTTGATGGGACAGTATAGAGGGAGCTTTACTCTGTATCTAACTCGTGCTGTACCTGTCCTGGGTGTGTTTGATGGGACAGTGTAGAGGGAGCTTTACTCTGTATCAAAACACCTGTACCTGCCCTGGGAGTGTTTGATGGGACAGTGTAGAGAGAGCTTTACTCTGCATCGAACTCGTGCTGTACCTGCCCTGGGAGTGTTTTATGGGACAGTGTAGAGAGAGCTTTACTCTGCATCGAACTCGTGCTGTACCTGCCCTGGGAGTGTTTGATGGGACAGTGTAGTGGGAGCTTTACTCTGTATCTAACCCCCTGTACCTGCCCTAGGAGTGTTTGATGGGACAGTGTTGAGAGAACTTTACTCTGTAACTAACCCGCTGTACCTGCCCTGGGAGTGTTTGATGGGACAGTGTAGAGGGAGCTTTACTCTGTATATAACCCCATGCTGTACCTGCCCTGGGAGTTTTTGATGGGACAGTGTAGAGGGAGCTTTACTCTGTATCTAACCCGGTGCTGTAACTGCCCTGGGAGTGTTTGATGGGATTGTGTAGAGGGGGCTTTACTCTGTACCAAAACACCTGTACCTGCCCTGGGAGTGTTTGATGGGACAGTGTAGTGGGAGCTTTACTCTGTATCTGACCCCCTGTACCTGCCCTGGGAGTGTTTGATGTGACAGTGTAGAGGGAAGCTTTAATCTGTAACTAACCCCCTGTACCTGCCCTGGGAGTGTTTGATGGGACAGTGCCGAGGGAGCTTTACTCTGTATCTCACCCGTGCTGTACCTGCCCTGGGAGTGTTTGATGGGACAGTGTAGAGGGAGCTTTACTCTGTAACTAACCGCCTGTACCTGCCCTGGGAGTTTTTGATGGGACAGTGTAGAGGGAGCTTTACTCTGTATCTAACCCGGTGGTGTAACTGCCCTGGGAGTGTTTGATGGGACAGTGTAGAGGGAGCTTTACTCTGTATCTAACCCCATGCTGTACCTGCGCTGGGAGTTTTTGATGGGACAGTGTCGAGGGAGCTTTACTCTGTATCTAACCCGGTGCTGTAACTGCCGTGGGAGTGTTTGATGGGATTGTGTAGAGGGGGCTTTACTCTGTATCCAACCCCCTGTACCTGCCCTGGGAGTGTTTGATGGGACAGTGTCGAGAGAGCTTTACTCTGTATCTAACTCGTGCTGTACCTGTCCTGGGTGTGTTTGATGGGACAGTGTAGAGGGAGCTTTACTCTGCATCGAACTCGTGCTGTAGCTGCCCTGGGAGTGTTTGATGGGACAGTGCAGAGGGAGCTTTACTCTGTATCTCACCCGTGCTGTACCTGCCCTGGGAGTGTTTGATGGGACAGTGTTGAGAGAACTTTACTCTGTAACTAACCCGCTGTACCTGCCCTGGGAGTGTTTGATGGGACAGTGTAGAGGGAGCTTTACTCTGTATCGAACCCCCTGTACCTGCCCTGGGAGTGTTTGATGGGACAGTTTTGAGGGAGCTTTACTCTGTAACTAACCCCCTGTTCCTGCCCTGGGAGTATTTGATGGGACAGTGTACAGGGGGCTTTACTCTGTATCTAACCCCCTGTTCCTGCCCTGGGAGTGTTTGATGGGACAGTGTAGTGGGAGCTTTACTCTGTATCTAACCCACTGTGCCTGCCCTAGGAGTGTTTGATGGGACAGTGTTGAGAGAACTTTACTCTGTAACTAACCCGCTATACCTGCCCTGGGAGTGTTTGATGGGACAGTGTAGAGGGAGCTTTACTCTGTTTCTAACCCCATGCTGTACTGCCCTGGGAGTTTTTGATGGGACAGTGTAGAGGGAGCTTTACTCTGTATCTAACCCGGTGCTGTAACTGCCCTGGGAGTGTTTGATGGGATTGTGTAGAGGGGGCTTTACCCTGTACCAAAACACCTGTACCTGCCCTGGGAGTGTTTGATGGGACAGTGTAGGGAGAGCTTTACTCTGTAACTAACTCGTGCTGTATCTGCCCTGGGAGTGTTTGATGGGACAGTATAGAGGGAGCTTTACTCTGTATCTAATCCGTGCTATAACTGCCCTGGAAGTGTTTGATGGGACAGTGTAGTGGGAGCTTTACTCTGTATCTCACCCCCTGTACCTGCCCTGGGAATGTTTGATGTGACAGTGTAGAGGGAAGCTTTACTCTGTAACTAACCCCCTGTACCTGCCCTGGGAGTGTTTGATGGGACAGTGCAGAGGGAGCTTTACTCTGTATCTAACCCGGTGGTGTAACTGCCCTGGGAGTGTTTGATGGGACAGTGGCGAGGGAGCTATACGCTGTATCTAACCCCGTGCTGTACCTGCCCTTGGACTGTTTGGTGGGACAGTGTAGAGGAAGCTTTACTTTGTATCTTACCCCCTGTACCTGCCCTGGGAGTGTTTGATGGGACAGTGTTGAGAGAGCTTTACTCTGTAATTAACCCGCTGTACCTGCCCTGGGAGTGTTTGATGGGACAGTGTAGAGGGAACTTCACTCTGTATCTAACCCGGTGGTGTAACTGCCCAGGGAGCGTTTGATGGGACAGTGTAGGGGGAACTTTACTCTGTATCTAACCCCCTGTACCTGCCCTGGGAGTGTTTGATGGGACAGTGTCGAGGGAGCTTTACTCTGTATCTAACTCGTGCTGTACCTGCCCTGGGTGTGTTTGATGGGACAGTGTAGAGGGAGCTTTACTCTGTATCTAACTCGTGCTGTACCTGCCCTGGGAGTGTTTGATGGGACAGTGTGGAGGGAGCTTTACTCTGTAACTAACCCCCTGTACCTGCCCTGGGAGTGTTTGATGGGATTGTGTAGAGGGGGCTTTACTCTGTACCAAAACACCTGCACCTGCCCTGGGAGTGTTTGATGGGACAGTGTAGAGGGAGCTATACGCTGTATCTAACCCAGTGATGTACCTGCCCTGGGAGTGTTTGATGGGTCAGTGTCGACAGAGCTTTGCTCTGTATCTAACTCGTGCTGTACCTGCCCTGGGAGTGTTTGATGGGACAGTGTAGAGGGAGCTTTACTCTGTATCTAACCCCCTGTATCTCCCCTGGGAGTGTTTGATGGGACAGTGTCGAGGGAGCTTTACGCTGTATCTAACCCCGTGCTGTACCTGCCCTTGGAGTGTTTGGTGGGACAGTGTAGAGGAAGCTTTACTTTGTATCTTACCCCCTGTACCTGCCCTGGGAGTGTTTGATGGGACAGTGTTGAGAGAGCTTTACTCTGTAATTAACCCGCTGTACCTGCCCTGGGAGTGTTTGATGGGACAGTGTAGAGGGAACTTCACTCTGTATCTAACCCGGTGGTGTAACTGCCCAGGGAGCGTTTGATGGGACAGTGTAGGGGGAACTTTACTCTGTATCTAACCCCCTGTACCTGCCCTGGGAGTGTTTGATGGGACAGTGTCGAGGGAGCTTTACTCTGTATCTAACTCGTGCTGTACCTGCCCTGGGTGTGTTTGATGGGACAGTGTAGAGGGAGCTTTACTCTGTATCTAACTCGTGCTGTACCTGCCCTGGGAGTGTTTGATGGGACAGTGTGGAGGGAGCTTTACTCTGTATCTAACCCCCTGTACCTGCCCTGGGAGTGTTTGATGGGGCAGTGTAGAGGGAGCTTTCCTCTGTATCTTACCCGTGCTGTACCTGCCCTGGGAGTGTTTGATGGGACAGTGTAGAGGGGGCTTTACTCTGTATCTAACCCATGCTGTACCTGACCTGGGAGTGTTTGATGGGACAGTGTAGACGGAGCTTTACTCTGTATCTAACCCCCTGTACCTGCCCTGGGAGTGTTTGATGGGACAGTGTAGTGGGAGCTTTACTCTGTATCCGACCCCCTGTACCTGCCCTAGGAGTGTTTGATGGGACAGTGTTGAGAGAACTTTACTCTGTATCTAACCCATGATGTACCTGCCCTGGGAGTGTTTGATGGGACAGTGTCGACAGAGCTTTACACTGTAGCTGACTCGTGCTGTACCTGCCCTGGGAGTGTTTGATGGGACAGTGTGGAGGGAGCTTTGCTCTGTATCTAACTCGTGCTGTACCTGCCCTGGGAGTGTTTGATGGGACAGTGTAAAGGGAGCTTTACTCTGTATCTAACCCCCTGTATCTGCCCTGGGAGTGTTTGATGGGACAGTGTCGAGGGAGCTTTACTCTGTATCTAAACCCCTGTACCTGCCCTGGGAGTGTTTGATGGGACAGTGTAGAGGGAGCTTTACTCTGTATCTAACCCCCTGTACCTGCCCTGGGAGTGTTTGATAGGACAGTGTTGAGGGAGCTTTACTCTGTATCTAACCCATTCTGTACCTGACCTGGGAGTGTTTGATGGGACAGTGTCGAGGGAGCTATACGCTGTATCTAAACCCGTGCTGTACCTGCCGTGCGAGTGTTTGATGGAACAGTGTAGAGGGAGCTTTACTCTGTGTTGTAGGAGGTAGGCACCTTTAGAATATACCAGAATACTAGGCATTAGGCACCTGCTAGATATATCTAAACTCACATAAGTTTAAAGTGGCCACACATAAAATGGCTGCCCAGGCATGATGGGAAATCAGGTAGTCAAGCTGTGACCTGTTGAATGTTCAATGACCGAGCAATAACCCTGTGAGGCCCACTATAGGAAAGCCTTGGATGCAGGATAAGAATAATGAGGAGAGAACCCATCTCCTGTATTCAAGGCCATAAACCAATTAATTCCCCAGGAAGAAAGAGATAAGAGAACCCATCTCCTGTAAACAAGGTTATAAACCAATTATTTCTCCAAGAAGAAAGAACTAGTGAGAGAACCTATATCAATCAGCCCAAGCTGACAAAAGACGAACACATGGTTCCTGAGACATAAGGGGAATTCTATTGGGTTAAAAGAACCTATATGTAATCTATAATCGTTGTGATTGGCTTGTGTCCAGCCGTGATGGGCTGTGTAACTGCAGTAAACTGTTTGTAACTGTTGTGAAACATATAAAAGTGAATGTAACCCTTTGTTCTGTGGAGAGAAACCTGGATACGGTCCTGAGTTTTTCCTCCCCGCTGAGCGTAATAAAAGCTGCATCAGCATTGGAACCGACTCTGAGTGTTGAGTGATTCTTCTGAGAAAACACTAACGCTAACACTCTGTATCTAACCCCGTGTACCTGCCTGGGAGTGTTTGATGGGACAATGTAGAGGGAGCTTTACTCTGTTTCTAACCCGGTGGTGTAACTGCCCTGGGAGTGTTTGATGGGACAGTGTTGGGGGAGCTTTACTCTGTATCTAACCCCCTGTACCTGCCCTGGGAGTGTTTGATGGGACAGTGTAGAGGGAGCTTTACTCTGTATCTAACCCCCTGTACCTGCCCTGGGAGTGTTTGATGGGACAGTGTCGAGGGAGCTATACGCTGTATCTAACCCCGTGCTGTACCTGCCCTTGGACTGTTTGGTGGGACAGTGTAGAGGAAGCTTTACTTTGTATCTTACCCCCTGTACCTGCCCTGGGAGTGTTTGATGGGACAGTGTTGAGAGAGCTTTACTCTGTAATTAACCCGCTGTACCTGCCCTGGGAGTGTTTGATGGGACAGTGTAGAGGGAACTTCACTCTGTATCTAACCCGGTGGTGTAACTGCCCAGGGAGCGTTTGATGGGACAGTGTAGGGGGAACTTTACTCTGTATCTAACCCCCTGTACCTGCCCTGGGAGTGTTTGATGGGACAGTGTCGAGGGAGCTTTACTCTGTATCTAACTCGTGCTGTACCTGCCCTGGGTGTGTTTGATGGGACAGTGTAGAGGGAGCTTTACTCTGTATCTAACTCGTGCTGTACCTGCCCTGGGAGTGTTTGATGGGACAGTGTGGAGGGAGCTTTACTCTGTATCTAACCCCCTGTACCTGCCCTGGGAGTGTTTGATGGGGCAGTGTAGAGGGAGCTTTCCTCTGTATCTTACCCGTGCTGTACCTGCCCTGGGAGTGTTTGATGGGACAGTGTAGAGGGGGCTTTACTCTGTATCTAACCCATGCTGTACCTGACCTGGGAGTGTTTGATGGGACAGTGTAGACGGAGCTTTACTCTGTATCTAACCCCCTGTACCTGCCCTGGGAGTGTTTGATGGGACAGTGTAGTGGGAGCTTTACTCTGTATCCGACCCCCTGTACCTGCCCTAGGAGTGTTTGATGGGACAGTGTTGAGAGAACTTTACTCTGTATCTAACCCATGATGTACCTGCCCTGGGAGTGTTTGATGGGACAGTGTCGACAGAGCTTTACACTGTAGCTGACTCGTGCTGTACCTGCCCTGGGAGTGTTTGATGGGACAGTGTGGAGGGAGCTTTGCTCTGTATCTAACTCGTGCTGTACCTGCCCTGGGAGTGTTTGATGGGACAGTGTAAAGGGAGCTTTACTCTGTATCTAACCCCCTGTATCTGCCCTGGGAGTGTTTGATGGGACAGTGTCGAGGGAGCTTTACTCTGTATCTAAACCCCTGTACCTGCCCTGGGAGTGTTTGATGGGACAGTGTAGAGGGAGCTTTACTCTGTATCTAACCCCCTGTACCTGCCCTGGGAGTGTTTGATAGGACAGTGTTGAGGGAGCTTTACTCTGTATCTAACCCGGTGGTGTAACTGCCCTGGGAGTGTTTGATGGGACAGTGTAGAGGGAGCTTTACTCTGTATCTAACCCCATGCTGTACCTGCGCTGGGAGTTTTTGATGGGACAGTGTCGAGGGAGCTTTACTCTGTATCTAACCCGGTGCTGTAACTGCCGTGGGAGTGTTTGATGGGATTGTGTAGAGGGGGCTTTACTCTGTATCCAACCCCCTGTACCTGCCCTGGGAGTGTTTGATGGGACAGTGTCGAGAGAGCTTTACTCTGTATCTAACTCGTGCTGTACCTGTCCTGGGTGTGTTTGATGGGACAGTGTAGAGGGAGCTTTACTCTGCATCGAACTCGTGCTGTAGCTGCCCTGGGAGTGTTTGATGGGACAGTGCAGAGGGAGCTTTACTCTGTATCTCACCCGTGCTGTACCTGCCCTGGGAGTGTTTGATGGGACAGTGTTGAGAGAACTTTACTCTGTAACTAACCCGCTGTACCTGCCCTGGGAGTGTTTGATGGGACAGTGTAGAGGGAGCTTTACTCTGTATCGAACCCCCTGTACCTGCCCTGGGAGTGTTTGATGGGACAGTTTTGAGGGAGCTTTACTCTGTAACTAACCCCCTGTTCCTGCCCTGGGAGTATTTGATGGGACAGTGTACAGGGGGCTTTACTCTGTATCTAACCCCCTGTTCCTGCCCTGGGAGTGTTTGATGGGACAGTGTAGTGGGAGCTTTACTCTGTATCTAACCCACTGTGCCTGCCCTAGGAGTGTTTGATGGGACAGTGTTGAGAGAACTTTACTCTGTAACTAACCCGCTATACCTGCCCTGGGAGTGTTTGATGGGACAGTGTAGAGGGAGCTTTACTCTGTTTCTAACCCCATGCTGTACTGCCCTGGGAGTTTTTGATGGGACAGTGTAGAGGGAGCTTTACTCTGTATCTAACCCGGTGCTGTAACTGCCCTGGGAGTGTTTGATGGGATTGTGTAGAGGGGGCTTTACCCTGTACCAAAACACCTGTACCTGCCCTGGGAGTGTTTGATGGGACAGTGTAGGGAGAGCTTTACTCTGTAACTAACTCGTGCTGTATCTGCCCTGGGAGTGTTTGATGGGACAGTATAGAGGGAGCTTTACTCTGTATCTAATCCGTGCTATAACTGCCCTGGAAGTGTTTGATGGGACAGTGTAGTGGGAGCTTTACTCTGTATCTCACCCCCTGTACCTGCCCTGGGAATGTTTGATGTGACAGTGTAGAGGGAAGCTTTACTCTGTAACTAACCCCCTGTACCTGCCCTGGGAGTGTTTGATGGGACAGTGCAGAGGGAGCTTTACTCTGTATCTAACCCGGTGGTGTAACTGCCCTGGGAGTGTTTGATGGGACAGTGGCGAGGGAGCTATACGCTGTATCTAACCCCGTGCTGTACCTGCCCTTGGACTGTTTGGTGGGACAGTGTAGAGGAAGCTTTACTTTGTATCTTACCCCCTGTACCTGCCCTGGGAGTGTTTGATGGGACAGTGTTGAGAGAGCTTTACTCTGTAATTAACCCGCTGTACCTGCCCTGGGAGTGTTTGATGGGACAGTGTAGAGGGAACTTCACTCTGTATCTAACCCGGTGGTGTAACTGCCCAGGGAGCGTTTGATGGGACAGTGTAGGGGGAACTTTACTCTGTATCTAACCCCCTGTACCTGCCCTGGGAGTGTTTGATGGGACAGTGTCGAGGGAGCTTTACTCTGTATCTAACTCGTGCTGTACCTGCCCTGGGTGTGTTTGATGGGACAGTGTAGAGGGAGCTTTACTCTGTATCTAACTCGTGCTGTACCTGCCCTGGGAGTGTTTGATGGGACAGTGTGGAGGGAGCTTTACTCTGTAACTAACCCCCTGTACCTGCCCTGGGAGTGTTTGATGGGATTGTGTAGAGGGGGCTTTACTCTGTACCAAAACACCTGCACCTGCCCTGGGAGTGTTTGATGGGACAGTGTAGAGGGAGCTATACGCTGTATCTAACCCAGTGATGTACCTGCCCTGGGAGTGTTTGATGGGTCAGTGTCGACAGAGCTTTGCTCTGTATCTAACTCGTGCTGTACCTGCCCTGGGAGTGTTTGATGGGACAGTGTAGAGGGAGCTTTACTCTGTATCTAACCCCCTGTATCTCCCCTGGGAGTGTTTGATGGGACAGTGTCGAGGGAGCTTTACGCTGTATCTAACCCCGTGCTGTACCTGCCCTTGGAGTGTTTGGTGGGACAGTGTAGAGGAAGCTTTACTTTGTATCTTACCCCCTGTACCTGCCCTGGGAGTGTTTGATGGGACAGTGTTGAGAGAGCTTTACTCTGTAATTAACCCGCTGTACCTGCCCTGGGAGTGTTTGATGGGACAGTGTAGAGGGAACTTCACTCTGTATCTAACCCGGTGGTGTAACTGCCCAGGGAGCGTTTGATGGGACAGTGTAGGGGGAACTTTACTCTGTATCTAACCCCCTGTACCTGCCCTGGGAGTGTTTGATGGGACAGTGTCGAGGGAGCTTTACTCTGTATCTAACTCGTGCTGTACCTGCCCTGGGTGTGTTTGATGGGACAGTGTAGAGGGAGCTTTACTCTGTATCTAACTCGTGCTGTACCTGCCCTGGGAGTGTTTGATGGGACAGTGTGGAGGGAGCTTTACTCTGTATCTAACCCCCTGTACCTGCCCTGGGAGTGTTTGATGGGGCAGTGTAGAGGGAGCTTTCCTCTGTATCTTACCCGTGCTGTACCTGCCCTGGGAGTGTTTGATGGGACAGTGTAGAGGGGGCTTTACTCTGTATCTAACCCATGCTGTACCTGACCTGGGAGTGTTTGATGGGACAGTGTAGACGGAGCTTTACTCTGTATCTAACCCCCTGTACCTGCCCTGGGAGTGTTTGATGGGACAGTGTAGTGGGAGCTTTACTCTGTATCCGACCCCCTGTACCTGCCCTAGGAGTGTTTGATGGGACAGTGTTGAGAGAACTTTACTCTGTATCTAACCCATGATGTACCTGCCCTGGGAGTGTTTGATGGGACAGTGTCGACAGAGCTTTACACTGTAGCTGACTCGTGCTGTACCTGCCCTGGGAGTGTTTGATGGGACAGTGTGGAGGGAGCTTTGCTCTGTATCTAACTCGTGCTGTACCTGCCCTGGGAGTGTTTGATGGGACAGTGTAAAGGGAGCTTTACTCTGTATCTAACCCCCTGTATCTGCCCTGGGAGTGTTTGATGGGACAGTGTCGAGGGAGCTTTACTCTGTATCTAAACCCCTGTACCTGCCCTGGGAGTGTTTGATGGGACAGTGTAGAGGGAGCTTTACTCTGTATCTAACCCCCTGTACCTGCCCTGGGAGTGTTTGATAGGACAGTGTTGAGGGAGCTTTACTCTGTATCTAACCCATTCTGTACCTGACCTGGGAGTGTTTGATGGGACAGTGTCGAGGGAGCTATACGCTGTATCTAAACCCGTGCTGTACCTGCCGTGCGAGTGTTTGATGGAACAGTGTAGAGGGAGCTTTACTCTGTGTTGTAGGAGGTAGGCACCTTTAGAATATACCAGAATACTAGGCATTAGGCACCTGCTAGATATATCTAAACTCACATAAGTTTAAAGTGGCCACACATAAAATGGCTGCCCAGGCATGATGGGAAATCAGGTAGTCAAGCTGTGACCTGTTGAATGTTCAATGACCGAGCAATAACCCTGTGAGGCCCACTATAGGAAAGCCTTGGATGCAGGATAAGAATAATGAGGAGAGAACCCATCTCCTGTATTCAAGGCCATAAACCAATTAATTCCCCAGGAAGAAAGAGATAAGAGAACCCATCTCCTGTAAACAAGGTTATAAACCAATTATTTCTCCAAGAAGAAAGAACTAGTGAGAGAACCTATATCAATCAGCCCAAGCTGACAAAAGACGAACACATGGTTCCTGAGACATAAGGGGAATTCTATTGGGTTAAAAGAACCTATATGTAATCTATAATCGTTGTGATTGGCTTGTGTCCAGCCGTGATGGGCTGTGTAACTGCAGTAAACTGTTTGTAACTGTTGTGAAACATATAAAAGTGAATGTAACCCTTTGTTCTGTGGAGAGAAACCTGGATACGGTCCTGAGTTTTTCCTCCCCGCTGAGCGTAATAAAAGCTGCATCAGCATTGGAACCGACTCTGAGTGTTGAGTGATTCTTCTGAGAAAACACTAACGCTAACACTCTGTATCTAACCCCGTGTACCTGCCTGGGAGTGTTTGATGGGACAATGTAGAGGGAGCTTTACTCTGTTTCTAACCCGGTGGTGTAACTGCCCTGGGAGTGTTTGATGGGACAGTGTTGGGGGAGCTTTACTCTGTATCTAACCCCCTGTACCTGCCCTGGGAGTGTTTGATGGGACAGTGTAGAGGGAGCTTTACTCTGTATCTAACCCCCTGTACCTGCCCTGGGAGTGTTTGATGGGACAGTGTCGAGGGAGCTATACGCTGTATCTAACCCCGTGCTGTACCTGCCCTTGGACTGTTTGGTGGGACAGTGTAGAGGAAGCTTTACTTTGTATCTTACCCCCTGTACCTGCCCTGGGAGTGTTTGATGGGACAGTGTTGAGAGAGCTTTACTCTGTAATTAACCCGCTGTACCTGCCCTGGGAGTGTTTGATGGGACAGTGTAGAGGGAACTTCACTCTGTATCTAACCCGGTGGTGTAACTGCCCAGGGAGCGTTTGATGGGACAGTGTAGGGGGAACTTTACTCTGTATCTAACCCCCTGTACCTGCCCTGGGAGTGTTTGATGGGACAGTGTCGAGGGAGCTTTACTCTGTATCTAACTCGTGCTGTACCTGCCCTGGGTGTGTTTGATGGGACAGTGTAGAGGGAGCTTTACTCTGTATCTAACTCGTGCTGTACCTGCCCTGGGAGTGTTTGATGGGACAGTGTGGAGGGAGCTTTACTCTGTATCTAACCCCCTGTACCTGCCCTGGGAGTGTTTGATGGGGCAGTGTAGAGGGAGCTTTCCTCTGTATCTTACCCGTGCTGTACCTGCCCTGGGAGTGTTTGATGGGACAGTGTAGAGGGGGCTTTACTCTGTATCTAACCCATGCTGTACCTGACCTGGGAGTGTTTGATGGGACAGTGTAGACGGAGCTTTACTCTGTATCTAACCCCCTGTACCTGCCCTGGGAGTGTTTGATGGGACAGTGTAGTGGGAGCTTTACTCTGTATCCGACCCCCTGTACCTGCCCTAGGAGTGTTTGATGGGACAGTGTTGAGAGAACTTTACTCTGTATCTAACCCATGATGTACCTGCCCTGGGAGTGTTTGATGGGACAGTGTCGACAGAGCTTTACACTGTAGCTGACTCGTGCTGTACCTGCCCTGGGAGTGTTTGATGGGACAGTGTGGAGGGAGCTTTGCTCTGTATCTAACTCGTGCTGTACCTGCCCTGGGAGTGTTTGATGGGACAGTGTAAAGGGAGCTTTACTCTGTATCTAACCCCCTGTATCTGCCCTGGGAGTGTTTGATGGGACAGTGTCGAGGGAGCTTTACTCTGTATCTAAACCCCTGTACCTGCCCTGGGAGTGTTTGATGGGACAGTGTAGAGGGAGCTTTACTCTGTATCTAACCCCCTGTACCTGCCCTGGGAGTGTTTGATAGGACAGTGTTGAGGGAGCTTTACTCTGTATCTAACCCATTCTGTACCTGACCTGGGAGTGTTTGATGGGACAGTGTCGAGGGAGCTATACGCTGTATCTAAACCCGTGCTGTACCTGCCGTGCGAGTGTTTGATGGAACAGTGTAGAGGGAGCTTTACTCTGTGTTGTAGGAGGTAGGCACCTTTAGAATATACCAGAATACTAGGCATTAGGCACCTGCTAGATATATCTAAACTCACATAAGTTTAAAGTGGCCACACATAAAATGGCTGCCCAGGCATGATGTGAAATCAGGTAGTCAAGCTGTGACCTGTTGAATGTTCAATGACCGAGCAATAACCCTGTGAGGCCCACTATAGGAAAGCCTTGGATGCAGGATAAGAATAATGAGGAGAGAACCCATCTCCTGTATTCAAGGCCATAAACCAATTAATTCCCCAGGAAGAAAGAGATAAGAGAACCCATCTCCTGTAAACAAGGTTATAAACCAATTATTTCTCCAAGAAGAAAGAACTAGTGAGAGAACCTATATCAATCAGCCCAAGCTGACAAAAGACGAACACATGGTTCCTGAGACATAAGGGGAATTCTATTGGGTTAAAAGAACCTATATGTTATCTATAATCGTTGTGATTGGCTTGTGTCCAGCCGTGATGGGCTGTGTAACTGCAGTAAACTGTTTGTAACTGTTGTGAAACATATAAAAGTGAATGTAACCCTTTGTTCTGTGGAGAGAAACCTGGATACGGTCCTGAGTTTTTCCTCCCCGCTGAGCGTAATAAAAGCTGCATCAGCATTGGAACCGACTCTGAGTGTTGAGTGATTCTTCTGAGAAAACACTAACGCTAACAATGGCGTAGTCGACGGGATTTCCCGGAGTCGCTGGACGCCCTTGGAAAAAACCCGGGTGAGTATAAAAAACAATTTTTAAGTATAAAGGGTGCGGAAGGTGGAAGCTGGTTGATCGACATGAGGAGACGGTCTAATATCTCAAACGCCTAGCCTGAGCCTGAATTAAGAGGACTTTTGTCCCACGTGACGGCCAGGAACCAAGTAGGCGTAGGGAACACATTTAGACCGTGGGATCGTGATACCGAGAGACATCTTCCGGACCCAGTAGTGTAATTTGAAATACCCCGGGGTAGGACCAAGCGGTGTACAGCGGCTAACGGAATCCAAACCTGTGAACAGGGTCGGACCAACGGGCTGAGCGGTGGTAGGTAGTCGTTAAGGATACGTAGAGCACTGCGGGAATTGCTTAAACGCGTTTTTAAGAATTGTATAAGTTTGTGTAACAGCAGAACTTGTGACCTGACAGTCGCCAAGAGACAGTTTACTACAAGTCGCGCTAGAAAGAAAGCGGACCTCTGAGAGTAGATTCCTAACGGTACTTGTCCTACCCAGGAATGGCCATGGAAACAAATAAACTCGAGTGGGGACCAGAAAGGTCGCTTACCCGCCACCTGGCGGAAAAACAAAAGAAGCTAATTGAAAAAATGATTAAAGCAGGGTGGAATCCTCAGGAACTAGTTATGTGAGGAATTATTTAGATAAAACTACGAATTCCCTGAAAGGTCATGGATCCAAAAATAGAGCTGGCCAAAACAAGAAGAGAGACTATTGTAAATGTCTGATCGTTGAGTGAGAAGTGTCTGTGTGATTTTTGACTGCAGAATGAATTTTTTTATGTTTTCATGTTCCGAAAGCCTGGTTGGAAGAGGAATGCAAGTGTCTGTTTATTTTAGAAACAGAGTGAAAGTCTTTTTTAACCCTTTGTAATGTTGTCCTGTATGTGGGAAGTTTTAAGACATTTAAGTTAGAAACGCAGGTGTGGATTTATTCGGATGATAAGTTACGGAGCTAGGAAAATAAACAAATAAAGGATAGGTTTGTTGAGCAAAATATTTATTTGACACGCTCACTTACTTGCCGAAAGAAAACATGCAATGGTTGATTGGGTTGAAAGACATAAATTTAGTCTCGGAATGAGATAAAGAATGCTTTAAAAAAAAGAGCTTCTAAAAAAAAAAAGTTTTAAATAAAGATTGAAATTACAAAGTTTGAATTGGGATTTTGAGATATTCAGAGAAGGCACAGGAAATATTGAGGTGGATTTAAAAAAAAAAGAAAAAGATTAAATTAAATCTGATCAGGTCAAACTCCTGGGCAAGTGGCGAGCTATCTGCGAAGGTGTAAAAGGAACTTTTGGAAAATGTTAAAAAACAGCAAGCTTTAGTAACGACTTTGAAATTGGAGCATTTTGAGATAACGAAAGGCAGCACTCAAACTCTCAAAGCTGGACTCCATTCCAGTTATGGAGAAAAAGAAAAAGATAAAGACGCCACTTTGAAAGTAAACAAATGATTTTAAATTAACAACTTTATGGAGTTACGAACCCTCCGTGTAAAATACAAAACCTAATTTGAAGAAAAAAAAAGATGTAACGGACTAAATGGAAAAAGACATAACTTACTAAATACTAGTTGATGTTTGCTGTGAAAAAGATATTGGTTTAATTAGAAGGAAAAAAAATTGGAATAAGTAAAAAACACTCTACATGGATTCGAATTTTCAATTATGAAAAAGTTTCAATGCAGTTTGAAAAGATTTCCAAAATGGACAGTGTTTATCAAAAATGTCCCGAATAGTCTAAACAAGCAGGAGGGTTTTGAAGATCACGAGGAGAAAGAGAGAAATAAAAAAAAACAGAATTGAATTTCAGTAAACAAAATTGCTATTGTATGTGTGGTCTTGTTTTAAAACAATTTAAAAAAAAAATTCTTTGGCAAGTACTTGAATTAGAAGTTAAGAAAACATTGGAGTTTACTCTAATGATTTATGCTGTTTTTAACGGATTCCTAATTTCGAAGCCAGTTTTGAAGGCACAAAGACTTTTTTTTTTCAGATGATTACGTGAAGTCACGTAAATGACATCAGGTCTTCTTACAAACCTGGAAAGGAGTTAACCCTTTCCATTGACAGCCGTTTTATATTGATCATTATTCATTTGGACTTCTTAATAAAAAAAAAGACTCACCTAACAGAGGAAACAAAAATAAAAACAGAACTAGCTTATGTAATAATACTTGCCTGATACAATAAAGAAATAGATATTCAATAAAACAAATTGAAGAGTTAAAAGCTAAGATAAACAGGCTGGAAGAGATAACGGGACGAGACGGATAGTGCAGTGCGCAGCCATAGCACCATCACCTCTGGCAATAGAGCCAATGTACCCCACGGTGGGTAGGTGTAGTCCACAAACCCAACCTAACGGTAAAGCAGACAGCGATGTTTGGAGGAATAGCTTTGGCCTTGGTCATAGGAGTTTGGGTAATATTTAAGTGGGTAAAGACACGGGCGCACGCCCTACAGATTCAGCTCGAAATGGTTCGATTATAACCTTGTGCTTCTGATTTTGCAGGGTGACCGGGACACTCGTAGAGCAAAAAACTTTAACCCCTGGTGACGACCAGGCCGTCTGTTTAAAATTACAGATAATACTTACCGGAATGGGAATACGAAAGGCGCTACTCGTAATATGGATAGCCCTGCGACATGCAAGTACCCTGGGCAACACCGACGGACAGCAGAGCACGCTGGAAATAAACAACTACCTGAACTATGGAGTCTTGTTTAATTTAACGGATGGAATGTGCATCCCAGCAGCCAAGGACTGGAGCAAGGACAGGACTTATTTTAATGCATGGTTACAAGTGAATCCTAATAAGAATCCTAATAAGAATAAGAGTATGTGTACAGTGCTCCACGGGTATAAGGAGCAGATGCATTAAACGGAGGGATGTCAAAGGGCCTGATGAATGTACTTTCGGCATAATTTGCGCGCCTCCGGGACAATCCCAGCAATCAGTCATCCGCAAGAAGGGAATGGGGCTGTGTGGGTATTACGAGGAGGCGGGGGCGGCTGCAATATCATTGTATGTATGTTTCTCAGCCCCCCCGACACCGCGCCCCATAAGAATCACTACATTGCCCGAGGAACTGCCTTGCCCCATAACTACGAAGGGACCAGAGAATGGGATTGTAATGTACAACGAGGGGGAACTGTTGTATGATAATGTTAAACATGAAATTGTGCCTGTTCTGATCAATATTTCAGGCATCCAGATGCCGGAATACTGTACAGAACAGTCAAGGAAGATGTACAATGTATTAAGTAAAGTTGTAATGCAGCAGGCTGCCAATGCAATGGGTGCCAGTAGGTTCCGGGGACAGGGGTTAGCCCCCAGGATGAAGAGGGAAATACAAGGATTAAATGAGAGGGTGGAACAGCTTAGAGGGGTGATGAAGGGGTTATTGGAGAGGGTGGAGCAAAACCAGGAAGACCAAGCCAACCTAGGAAAGGAGGGTGCCAAAATCCAGCTGGATGGCATCTCAGTCCTGGAAGCTCACGCCAGAACCATCAATCACCTCATTGATAGAGAACAGGAAGATACAGGGAAAGCAAAGACAGGGGCAACTCTGTCACGCTTATGGTCTGTGGATGGTGGGACAGATCCGCCACAATCACGACCAGATCCAACGCGGGGAAGTACCCGATTGGATAGACAGTTCATATTTAGCTCAGTTGGCTAACCAAAGGGGGACACTGGATAATTGTACTCTGAAGGGACTGACCAGAGTATACCCAGCAATTCCAGATTGCCAGATGGGTAGGACTACCGGGATAGGGATAGTCCTGATGATCCCTATAGCCACGCCGGACTCAGGGCCGTTCCCCCTATACCAACGAGAGAATATCGGAATAATACGGGAAAATGTCTCCATACCACCACCTCTGCCGTTCGTCGAAACAACATACTTACCGGGATTTCCCTAGCAGATTGCAAGCAAAAGGGGGAAATCACAGTATGTCCTCACCCAGTGGGCAGAGGGGAGCGAGACGAGTGCGGGTTTAACCGAACCGACGGGTGTGTACTAGAAATAGTGCCCGCACACATGCACTTCGCGAGGGCAGGCTACGGAGGGAAGGGAAGATACTGCGTCTCTACTACTGAGCGTTCATTCCAGTATAATGACCTGCAGTGCCCTATACCACAGCCAAACTTTTGCTTTACACCACTACGACCTGTCGCGATCGGGCAAGCGCATATCACCCAGGTTAGGCGCCGGAAGTCCGAAGTTATTGAGGTAACCGATCAGCTCCATGATCATTTACAGGATTATGATGAACCAGATCAGGTCCTTATCCCACATTTAACCGAAGTATTACGAGAGTTGAGGCTCAGAGTGGGTCAATCCGTAAAGCCATACCACCAACTACAAACTAAAATCAAAGTACTGGAAGAGGATACCGAGGTAGACTTACAAAGTTAGAGTTGGTGGAGAAAGGTCTGGGACTGGGGAATAAATGTGAACATCCACCCATGGATTCGAATAATATCACACATACTGGTCGGGATACAATTGATCTTAGCAATAACATGGGGCGTAATGGCCTGCCAGGCATGCAGACACCACGCACAACGAAGACGGACAAATCACCGTTCCCCGGATACTAAACAAGCCTGTTTTATAAGGGGGCAGGAGGATTTGGCCTTTGTCAATTCGATTTAAGCAACCGGGACTCCTGAAACCACGTGACTGGCCAGCACGTTGAGGCAGGGAGTACCGGGCCGTGCACAAAATCTAATAAAGGTCGAATGGTCGGTTAAAAGGGGACTAGGACTAGTCCCTTTACCGAAAGGGGGAGTTGTTGTAGGAGGTAGGCACCTTTAGAATATACCAGAATACTAGGCATTAGGCACCTGTTAGATATATCTAAACTCACATAAGTTTAAAGTGGCCACACATAAAATGGCTGCCCAGGCATGATGGGAAATCAGGTAGTCAAGCTGTGAACTGTTGAATGTTCAATGACCGAGCAATAACCCTGTGAGGCCCACTATAGGAATGCCTTGGATGCAGGATAAGAATAATGAGGAGAGAACCCATCTCCCGTATTCAAGGCCATAAACCAATTAATTCCCCAGGAAGAAAGAGATAAGAGAACCCATTTCCTGTAAACAAGGTTATAAACCAATTATTTCTCCAAGAAGAAAGAACTAGTGAGAGAACCTATATCAATCAGCCCAAGCTGACAAGAGACGAACACATGGTTCCTGAGACATAAGGGGAATTCTATTGGGTTAAAAGAACCTATATGTAATCTATAATCGTTGTGATTGGCTTGTGTCCAGCCGTGATGGGCTGTGTAACTGCAGTAAACTGTTTGTAACTGTTGTGAAACATATAAAAGTGAATGTAACCCTTTGTTCTGTGGAGAGAAACCTGGATACGGTCCTGAGTTTTTCCTCCCCGCTGAGCGTAATAAAAGCTGCATCAGCATTGGAACCGACTCTGAGTGTTGAGTGATTCTTCTGAGAAAACACTAACGCTAACACTCTGTATCTAACCCCGTGTACCTGCCTAGGAGTGTTTGATGGGACAATGTAGAGGGAGCTTTACTCTGTTTCTAACCCGGTGGTGTAACTGCCCTGGGAGTGTTTGATGGGACAGTGTTGGGGGAGCTTTACTCTGTATCTAACCCCCTGTACCTGCCCTGGGAGTGTTTGATGGGACAGTGTAGAGGGAGCTTTACTCTGTATCTAACCCCCTGTACCTGCCCTGGGAGTGTTTGATGGGACAGTGTAGAGGGAGCTTTACTCTGTATCTAACCCCCTGTACCTGCCCTGGGAGTTTTTGATGGGACAGTGTAGAGGGAGCTTTACCCTGTATCTAACCCCATGCTGTACCTGCGCTGGGAGTTTTTGATGGGACAGTGTAGAGGGAGCTTTACTCTGTAACTAACAACCTGTACCTACCCTGGGAGTGTTTGATGGGACTGTGTAGGGGGAGCTTTACTCTGTATCAAACCCCCTGTACCTGCCCTGGGAGTGTTTGATGGGGCAGTGTAGAGGGGGCTTTACTCTGTATCTTACCCGTACTGTACCTGCCCTGGGAGTGTTTGATGGGATAGTGTAGAAGGAGCTTTACTCTGTATCTAACCCGTGCTGTACCTGCCCTGGGAGTGTTTGATGGGACAGTGTAGAGGGGGCTTTACTCTGTATCTGACCCCGTGCTGTACCTGCCCTGGGAGTGTTTGATGGGACAGTGTAGACGGAGCTTTACTCTGTATCTCAACCCCTGTACCTGCCCTGGGAGTGTTTGATGGGACAGTGTAGAGGGAGCTTCACTCTGTATCTAACCCGTGCTGTACCTGCCCTGGGAGTGTTTGATGAGACAGTGTAGAGGGAGCTTTACTCTGCATCAAACCCCCTGTACCTGCCCCGGGAATGTTTGATGGGACAGTGTAGAGGGAGCTTTACTCTGTATCTAACCCCCTGTACCTGCCCTGGGAGTGTTTGATGGGGCAGTGTAGAGGGAGCTTTACTCTGTATCTAACCCCCTGTACCTGCCCTGGGAGTGTTTGATGGGACAGTGTAGAGGGAGCTTTACTCTGTATCTAAGTCCCTGTATCTGCCCTGGGAGTGTTTGATGGGACAGTGTAGAGGGAGCTTTTCTCTGTATCTAACCCCCTGTACCTGCCCTGGGAGTGTTTGATGGGACAGTGTCGAGGGAGATTTACTCTGTATCTAACCCGTGCTGTACCTGCCCTGGGAGTGTTTGATGGGACAGTGTAGAGGGAGCTTTTCTCTGTATCTAACCCCCTGTACCTGCCCTGGGAGTGTTTGATGGGACAGTGTAGAGGGAGCTTTTCTCTGTATCTAACCCCCTGTACCTGCCCTGGGAGTGTTTGATTGAAGTGTCGAGGGATGGAGCTTTACTCTGTATCTAAGTCCCTGTACCTGCCCTGGGAGTGTTTGATCGAACAGTGTCGAGGGAGGGAGCTTTACTCTGTATCTAACCCCCTGTACCTGCCCTGGGAGTGTTTGATGGGACAGTGTCGAGGGAGCTTTACTCTGTATCTAACCCCCTGTACCTGCCCTGGGAGTGTTTGATGGGACAGTGTCGAGGGAGCTTTACTCTGTATCTAACCCCCTGTACCTGCCCTGGGAGTGTTTGATCGAACAGTGTCGAGGGGGCTTTACTCTGTATCTAACCCCGTGCTGTACCTGCCCTGGGAGTGTTTGATGGGACAGTGTAGAGGGAGCTTTACTCTGTATCTAACTCCCTGTACCTGCCCTGGGAGTGTTTGATGGGACAGTGTAGAGAGAGCTTTACTCTGTATCTAACCCCCTGTACCTGCCCTGGGAGTGTTTGATCGAACAGTGTCGAGGGAGCTTTACTCTGTATCTAACCCCGTGCTGTACCTGAGGCTTACACCGTAATCCTGAAACTGAAAGTATTGCAGTCTGCTGCACTCACATCCCTCGCCCTGATGAAGATCAGATTCACACAAATTATTTCCCAGTGACGTGTTGCTGCTGGGAGGAGCAGTGCTCGGGCTGGAATCGGAGTGAGCAGGGATTGTGTAAGACAGTGTGCAATGCACCGTCAGAGATCAGTGCCGAGGACAGCAACTGCAGTGGTGTCGCTGAGCCAAATGGAATACAAGGCAGAGGGAGCAGTGCTACACGGGGTGTGCAGTGGAGCATCGCGCTGTTCACAGACACCCTGCTCCCTAATGCCCAGGGCCTGCTGGGATCGACGTTCTGTTTACAGAAGCTCCACTGGAGGATGGAGAATCCCATTGGCTGGGGACAGTCCCATTGGCTGGGGATAGGTTGACCCACAGACAAGTCCCATTGGCTGGGGACAGGTTGATGGACAAGTCCTATTGGCTGGGGACAGGTTGACCCACGGACATGTCCCATTGGCTGGGGACAGGTTGACCCACGGACAAGTCCCATTGGCTGGGGACAGGTTGATGGACAAGTCCTATTGGCTGGGGACAGGTTGACCCACGGACAAGTCCCATTGGCTGGGGACAGGTTGATGGACAAGTCCCATTGGCTGGGGACAGGTTGACCCACGGACAAGTCCCATTGGCTGGGGACAGGTTGATGGACAAGTCCCATTGGCTGGGGACAGGTTGACCCACGGACAAGTCCCATTGGCTGGGGACAGGTTGACCCACGGACAAGTCCCATTGGCTGGGGACAGGTTGACCCATGGACAAGTCCCATTGGCTGGGGACAGGTTGACCCACGGACACGTCCCATTGGCTGGGGACAGGTTGATGGACAAGTCCTATTGGCTGGGGACAGGTTGATGGACAAGTCCCATTGGCTGGGGACAGGTTGATGGACAAGTCCTATTGGCTGGGGACAGGTTGATGGACAAGTCCTATTGGCTGGGGACAGGTTGATGGACAAGTCCTATTGGCTGGGGACAGGTTGATGGACAAGTCCCATTGGCTGGGGACAGGTTGATGGACAAGTCCTATTGGCTGGGGACAGGTTGATGGACAAGTCCTATTGGCTGGGGACAGGTTGATGGACAAGTCCTATTGGCTGGGGACAGGTTGATGGACAAGTCCCATTGGCTGGGGACAGGTTGATGGACAAGTCCCATTGGCTGGGGACAGGTTGATGGACAAGTCCTATTGGCTGGGGACAGGTTGATGGACAAGTCCTATTGGCTGGGGACAGGTTGATGGACAAGTCCCATTGGCTGGGGACAGGTTGATGAACAAGTCCTATTGGCTGGGGACAGGTTGATGGACAAGTCCTATTGGCTGGGGACAGGTTGATGGACAAGTCCTATTGGCTGGGGACAGGTTGCAAATGGCAGCAGTAAATATGGCGGTGTAAAGATGTTGGTAATGAGCACGGTGTCGCTGGTGAAAGTGTCACCACTAATATGTAACCATGCTAAACATGAGCAGGTTCCTCACAGAACTGGCCTGCACCTATTGCCTTGTACAGAATTCCCTCCTTTATTTGCTTACAGATGAGTTACAGATGTTAAGACACACCTGACACAATGTCAAAGTCACTGAGTAAAGCCACAGAGCAGAGAGGCAGCAAGCAAGGACACAGTGAGTCCCGAATACTGACGGGAGAAAGGGGCGGTGTTAGTATTGGACTGTACTATTGGTCAGTTTTTGTACCGGGATGGGGGGGATGAAGGTGGTGTTGCAGATTGGTCTCAGCCTGTTCGGCACCTCCTCGTACTCCGGGTACCAGCCACATTGTGAATGATTTCTGTCCTTTGGCCCGTCGGGGACGAACTCCATGAATTGTGGAGTGGCAGAGACAGTGCAGGAGTCGCCCAGCTTTAGCCCGTGTGCCGTGATGGGAGCACCGAGCGGCTTCTCCGGGTTCGAGCCGCGATTGAGCAGCTTCCCGCCCGCCACTCGGCCCAGCATTCCCGGGCCCTCCTGCCGGGCTCTCTGCGCCTTGTACCTGACTGGGATGGATCCCTGCCCTAAGTCACCACTCCGGAACATCAGAGGCCGGGTGACCTGTCCAGCCAGCGGTCTGGGGAGCGTGGCCTCCAGATCCACGTGGAGCAGCTGGAACCGGGGCTTGACCTGCTGCCTGGGGAACTGGCTGGGCTGCAATCTGTGCACCGAGGACACGTTTCCAAACTCATCAAAGGTCATCGGGCTCTTCAACCGCCGCCGGCTCTTCTGGATCTTCAGAACGTTCTGGAAATAGGATGACATCCAATAAACCTGGCAGGGGGGCACGGGTGGCTCTGCGTGACAGGGCTCCGCACCTTGTTGGAGCAACAGCTCCTTTTCCGTCTGATGCGAAGACTTGGTCACCTTCTGCTGCTTGGCTAAACGTCGACATCCCCGGGTCAGTTTTAACTTACTGCTTTTCGTCTCCACTGTGGCGGCTGCTGCAGGCTCAGCAGGTTCCTGGGGTCAACACACAAAAGGACAAGAGCTCGATCAGGCTGGGGAATCTGATCCCCTTTTAATAGATCAACCCATCTACACAACCCTGCAGTGCCGTGGGTGCCCCGCAGTGCCGTGGGAGCCCCGCAGTGCCGTGGGAGCCCAGCAGTGCCGTGGCTGCCCCGCAGTGCCGTGGGAGCCCCGCAGTGCCGTGGCTGCCCCGCAGTGCCGTGGGAGCCCTGCAGTGCCGTGGCTGCCCCGCAGTGCCGTGGCTGCCCCGCAGTGCCGTGGCCAATTGTGGGCCCTGCAGTGCCGTGGCTGCCCTGCAGTGCCGTGGGAGCCCCGCAGTGCTGTGGGAGCCCCGCAGTGCCGTGGCCAATTGTGGGCCCTGCAGTGCCGTGGCTGCCCTGCAGTGCCGTGGGAGCCCCGCAGTGCCGTGGCCAATTGTGGGCCCTGCAGTGCCGTGGGCGCCCTGCAGTGCCGTGGGAGCCCCGCAGTGCCGTGGCTGCCCTGCAGTGCCGTGGGAGCCCCGCAGTGCCGTGGCTGCCCCGCAGTGCCGTGGGAGCCCCGCAGTGCCGTGGCTGCCCCGCAGTGCCGTGGCCAATTGTGGGCCCTGCAGTGCCGTGGCTGCCCTGCAGTGCCGTGGGAGCCCCGCAGTGCCGTGGCTGCCCCGCAGTGCCGTGGCTGCCCCGCAGTGCCGTGGCCAATTGTGGGCCCTGCAGTGCCGTGGCTGCCCTGCAGTGCCGTGGGAGCCCCGCAGTGCTGTGGCTGCCCTGCAGTGCCGTGGGAGCCCCGCAGTGCCGTGGCTGCCCTGCAGTGCCGTGGGAGCCCCGCAGTGCCGTGGGAGCCCCGCAGTGCCGTGGCTGCCCTGCAGTGCCGTGGGAGCCCCGCAGTGCCGTGGCCAATTGTGGGCCCCGCAGTGCCGTGGGAGCCCCGCAGTGCCGTGGGAGCCCCGCAGTGCCGTGGCCAATTGTGGGCCCCGCAGTGCCGTGGGAGCCCCGCAGTGCCGTGGCCAATTGTGGGCGCCCTGCAGTGCCGTGGGCGCCCCGCTGTGCCGTGGGAGCCCCGCAGTTCCGTGGCCAATTGTGGGCGCCCCGCAGTGCCATGGGCGCCCCGCAGTGCCGTGGCCAATTGTGGGCCCCGCAGTGCCATGGGAGCCCCGCAGTGCCGTGGCCAATTGTGGGCCCCGCAGTGCCATGGGCGCCCTGCAGTGCCATGGGAGCCCCGCAGTGCCGTGGCCAATTGTGGGCCCCGCAGTGCCATGGGAGCCCCGCAGTGCCGTGGCTAATTGTGGGCCCCAAAGTGCCATGGGAGCCCCGCAGTGCCGTGGGAGCCCCGCAGTGCTGTGGCCAATTGTGGGCCCCGCAGTGCCATGGGAGCCCCGCAGTGCCGTGGCCAATTGTGGGCCCTGCAGTGCCGTGGGAGCCCCGCAGTGCCGTGGCCAATTGTGGGACCCGCAGTGCCATGGGCGCCCTGCAGTGCCGTGGGAGCCCCGCAGTGCCGTGGCCAATTGTGGGCCCCGCACTGTAGGAAGGATGTCACAGCCTTAGAGAGGGAGTGGAGGAGATTTACGAGAATGGTTCCAGGGATCAGGGACTCAGTTACATGGAGAGATTGGAGAAGCTGGGGTTGTTCTCCTTAAAGCACAGAAGGTTGCAAGGAGATTTACAGAGATGTTTAAAATCACAAAGGGTTTAGATAACAAGAAGCTGTTTCCAATGGCTGATTCCGTGAAAACCAGAGGACACAGATTTAAGGTGATTGGCAAATGAACCGAAGGCGACACGAGGAAAAAGCTTTTTACGCAGCGAGTGGTTAGGATCGGGAATGCACGGCCTGAGAGGGTGATGGAACAGATTCAATAGTAGCTTTCAAAAGGGAACTGGATCAATATTTGAAGCATAAAAACTGCAGGGATATGGGGAAAGAGTGGGGAGGGTAACTAACTGGATTGCTCTTTGTAAAAAAACGGCAACTCGATGGGCCGAATGGCCTGTTCCTGTGCTGTATTATTCTAGGATTCCATGATCAGTCCGTCACCTCAGCTTACCCCTCAGTCCCTCATCACCGTACCCAGTGTCAGCCGTGGCTCAGTGGCTAGCATACTCGCCTCTGAGGGGGTGCTGCACTATCGGAGGGAGGGGCAGTACTGAGGGAGTGCTGCACTGTCGGAGGAGCGGGACTGAGTGAGCGCCGCACTGTCGGAGGGGCAGTACTGAGGGAGCGCCGCACTGTCGGAGGGGCAGTACTGAGGGAGTGCCGCACTGTCGGAGGGGCAGTACTGAGGGAGCGCTGCACTGTCGGAGGGGCAGTACTGAGGGAGTGCCGCACTGTCGGAGGGGCAGTACTGAGGGAGTGCTGCACTGTCGGAGGGGCAGTACTGAGGGAGTGCCGCACTGTCGGAGGGGCAGTACTGAGGGAGTGCTGCACTGTCGGAGGGGCAGTACTGAGGGAGCGCTGCACTGTCGGAGGGGCAGTACTGAGGGAGTGCTGCACTGTCGGAGGGGCAGTACTGAGGGAGCGCCGCACTGTCGGAGGGGCAGTACTGAGGGAGCGTCGCACTGTCGGAGGGGCAGTACTGAGGGAGTGCTGCACTGTCGGAGGGGCAGTACTGAGGGAGCGCCGCACTGTCGGAGGGGCACTACTGAGGGAGCGCCGCACTGTCGGAGGGGCAGTACTGAGGGAGGGCCGCACTGTCGGAGGGGCAGTACTGAGGGAGCGCTGCACTGTCGGAGGGGCAGTACTGAGGGAGTGCTGCACTGTCGGAGGGGCAGTACTGAGGGAGCGCCGCACTGTCGGAGGGGCAGTACTGAGGGAGCGTCGCACTGTCGGAGGGGCGGTAATGAGGGAGTGCTGCACTGTCCGAGGGGCAGTACTGAGGGTGCACTGCACTGTCGGAGGTGCTGTCTTTCAGATGAGATGTTAAACCGAGGCCCTGTCTGCTCTCTCAGGTGCATGTAAAAGATCCCATGGCACTATGTCGCAGAAGAGCAGGGAGTTATCCCCGGTGTCCTGGGGCCAATATATATTCCTCAATCAACATAACAAACAGATTACCTGCTCATTATCACCTTGCAGTCTGTGGGAGCTTGCTGTGCACAAATTGGCTGCTCTGTTTCCTAAATTACATTTCAAAACGTACTTCACTGGCTGTAAAGCGCTGTGTGACATCTGGTGGTCCTGAACGACTCTACATAAGTGCTTTCTTTTTATCCCCTCAATCCCTCACCGCCCCTACCTCAGCCCCTCACCGCCCCTACCTCAGCCCCTCACCGCCCCTACCTCAGCCCCTCACCGCCCCTACCTCAGCCCCTCACCGCCCCTCACCGCCCCTACCTCAGCCCCTCTCCGCCCCTACCTCAGCCCCTCACCACCCCTACCTCAGCCCCTCTCCGCCCCTACCTCAGCCCCTCACCGCCCCCACCTCAGCCCCTCACCGCCCCTACCTCAGCCCCTCACCGCCCCTCACCGCCCCTACCTCAGCCCCTCTCCGCCCCTACCTCAGCCCCTCACCACCCCTACCTCAGCCCCTCACCACCCCTACCTCAGCCCCTCTCCGCCCCTACCTCAGCCCCTCACCGCCCCCACCTCAGCCCCTCACCACCCCTACCTCAGCCCCTCACCGCCCCTCACCGCCCCTACCTCAGCCCCTCACCACCCCTACCTCAGCCCCTCTCCGCCCCTACCTCAGCCCCTCACCGCCCCCACCTCAGCCCCTCACCACCCCTACCTCAGCCCCTCACCGCCCCTACCTCAGCCCCTCACCACCCCTACCTCAGCCCCTCACCGCCCCTACCTCAGCCCCTCACCGCCCCTACCTCAGCCCCTCACCGCCCCTACCTCAGCCCCTCACCGCCCCTACCTCAGCCCCTCACCGCCCCTACCTCAGCCCCTCACCGCCCCTCACCGCCCCTACCTCAGCCCCTCTCCGCCCCTACCTCAGCCCCTCACCGCCCCTACCTCAGCCCCTCACCGCCCCTCACTGCCCCTACCTCAGCCCCTCACCGCCCCTACCTCAGCCCCTCACCGCCCCTACCTCAGCCCCTCACCGCCCCTACCTCAGCCCCTCACCGCCCCTACCTCAGCCCCTCACCGCCCCTACCTCAGCCCCTCACCGCCCCTACCTCAGCCCCTCACCGCCCCTACCTCAGCCCCTCACCGCCCCTACCTCAGCCCCTCACCGCCCCTACCTCAGCCCCTCACCGCCCCTACCTCAGCCCCTCTCGGCCCCTACCTCAGCCCCTCTCCGCCCCTACCTCAGCCCCTCACCGCCCCTCACCGCCCCTACCTCAGCCCCTCACCGCCCCTACCTCAGCCCCTCACCGCCCCTACCTCAGCCCCTCTCGGCCCCTACCTCAGCCCCTCTCCGCCCCTACCTCAGCCCCTCACCGCCCCTCACCGCCCCTACCTCAGCCCCTCACCACCCCTACCTCAGCCCCTCACCGCCCCTCACCGCCCCTACCTCAGCCCCTCACCGCCCCTACCTCAGCCCCTCACCGCCCCTACCTCAGCCCCTCACCGCCCCTCTCCGCCCCTCACCGCCCCTACCTCAGCCCCTCACCACCCCTACCTCAGCCCCTCACCGCCCCTACCTCAGCCCCTCACCACCCCTACCTCAGCCCCTCACCACCCCTACCTCAGCCCCTCACCGCCCCTACCTCCGCCCCTCACCGCCCCTACCTCAGCCCCTCACCGCCCCTCACCGCCCCTACCTCAGCCCCTCACCGCCCCTACCTCCGCCCCTCACCGCCCCTACCTCAGCCCCTCACCGCCCCTCACCGCCCCTACCTCAGCCCCTCACCGCCCCTACCTCAGCCCCTCACCGCCCCTACCTCAGCCCCTCACCGCCCCTACCTCAGCCCCTCACCGCCCCTACCTCAGCCCCTCACCGCCCCTACCTCTGCCCCTCTCCGCCCCTACCTCAGCCCCTCACCGCCCCTCTCCGCCCCTACCTCAGCCCCTCACCGCCCCTCTCCGCCCCTACCTCTGCCCCTCTCCGCCCCTACCTCAGCCCCTCTCCGCCCCTACCTCAGCCCCTCACCGCCCCTCACCGCCCCTACCTCAGCCCCTCACCGCCCCTACCTCAGCCCCTCACCGCCCCTCACCGCCCCTACCTCAGCCCCTCTCCGCCCCTACCTCAGCCCCTCACCGCCCCTACCTCAGCCCCTCACCGCCCCTCACCGCCCCTACCTCAGCCCCTCACCGCCCCTACCTCAGCCCCTCACCGCCCCTACCTCAGCCCCTCTCCGCCCCTACCTCAGCCCCTCACCGCCCCACCCCTACCTCAGCCCCTCTCCGCCCCTACCTCAGCCCCTCACCGCCCCTACCTCAGCCCCTCACCGCCCCACCCCTACCTCAGCCCCTCACCGCCCCTCACCGCCCCTACCTCAGCCCCTCACCGCCCCTACCTCAGCCCCTCACCGCCCCTACCTCAGCCCCTCACCGCCCCTACCTCAGCCCCTCACCGCCCCTACCTCAGCCCCTCACCGCCCCTACCTCAGCCCCTCACCGCCCCTACCTCAGCCCCTCACCGCCCCTACCTCAGCCCCTCACCGCCCCTACCTCAGCCCCTCACCGCCCCTACCTCAGCCCCTCACCGCCCCTACCTCAGCCCCTCACCGCCCCTCACCGCCCCTACCTCAGCCCCTCTCCGCCCCTACCTCAGCCCCTCACCGCCCCTACCTCAGCCCCTCACCGCCCCTACCTCAGCCCCTCTCGGCCCCTACCTCAGCCCCTCACCGCCCCTACCTCAGCCTCTCACCGCCCCTACCTCAGCCCCTCACCGCCCCTACCTCAGCCCCTCACCGCCCCACCCCTACCTCAGCCCCTCACCACCCCTACCTCAGCCCCTCACCGCCCCACCCCCACCTCAGCCCCTCACCGCCCCTACCTCAGCCCCTCACCGCCCCTACCTCAGCCCCTCTCCGCCCCTACCTCAGCCCCTCTCCGCCCCTCACCGCCCCTACCTCAGCCCCTCACCGCCCCTACCTCAGCCCCTCACCGCCCCTACCTCAGCCCCTCTCCGCCCCTACCTCAGCCCCTCACCGCCCCTCACCGCCCCTACCTCAGCCCCTCACCGCCCCTACCTCAGCCCCTCACCGCCCCTCACTGCCCCTACCTCAGCCCCTCACTGCCCCTACCTCAGCCCCTCACCGCCCCTACCTCAGCCCCTCACCGCCCCTACCTCAGCCCCTCACCACCCCTACCTCAGCCCCTCACCACCCCTACCTCAGCCCCTCACCGCCCCACCCCCACCTCAGCCCCTCACCGCCCCTACCTCAGCCCCTCACCGCCCCTACCTCAGCCCCTCACCGCCCCTACCTCAGCCCCTCACCGCCCCTACCTCAGCCCCTCACCGCCCCTACCTCAGCCCCTCACCACCCCTACCTCAGCCCCTCACCGCCCCTACCTCAGCCCCTCACCGCCCCACCCCCCAGTCCCGAGATTCTCCCAGCCTGAATGTAGACAAGCCTCACCTGGAACAGCGAGCCAATGAGCCCAGAGTTTAGCCGAGACGAGCAACCCTTGTCGGGTTGTGGGTAATATACCGTGAGCTCGCTGTAGGGTGGGGACATGTTCTGTACCACTTGCTGTGCATGCTGCACACTCCCATACTGCGGCCCAGCACTTTGACCAACAGTGCTAGTTACTGTTTGGTCGCGTGTCACACCTCCGTCCTCGCCCTCAGGATAAAGTGCCTCTCCAGGAGCCTCCGCTGATGATTCCTAATTCAAAACACAATTTGGTCATTCAAATAATCTCAGGGTCCCAATCGCGTCATTTTATACAACTGGCAATTGTAGTCACTCTCCCCTCTGAGGCAGAAGGACCTGTGTTCAAGTCCAGAGTCTTGAGTCCATAATCCAGGCTTACACTCCCAAAGCAGTATCGAGGGAGTGTCGCACTATCAGAGGGGCAGTACTGAGGGAGTGCTGCACTGTCGGAGGGGCAGTACTGAGGGAGTGCTGCACTGTCGGAGGGGCAGTACTGAGGGAGTGCTGCACTATCAGAGGGGCAGTACTGAGGGAGTGCTGCACTGTCGGAGGGGCAGTACTGAGGGAGTGCCGCACTGTCGGAGGGGCAGTACTGAGGGAGTGCCGCACTGTCGGAGGGGCAGTACTGAGGGAGTGCTGCACTGCCAGAGGGGCAGTACTGAGGGAGTGCTGCACTATCAGAGGGGCAGTACTGAGGGAGTGCTGCACTGTCGGAGGGGTAGTACTGAGGGAGTGCTGCACTGTCGGAGGGGCAGTACTGAGGAAGTGCTGCACTATCAGAGGGGCAGTACTGAGGGAGTGCTGCACTGTCGGAGGGGCAGTACTGAGGGAGTGCTGCACTATCAGAGGGGCAGTACTGAGGGAGTGCTGCACTGTCGGAGGGGCAGTACTGAGGGAGTGCCGCACTGTCGGAGGGGCAGTACTGAGGGAGTGCTGCACTGCCAGAGGGGCAGAGGTGAAGTGCAATTGACCGAGTGGGGCACCAAGGAGCCCCAGTAAAACTGAAGTCAATGGGAATCAGAGAAAGGACTCTCCACTAGCTGGAGTCAAACCGAGCACAAAGGAAGATGGTTGTGGTGTTCGGAAGCCCCAGGACATCACTGTAGCAGTTCCTCAGGACAGTGTCCTAGGTTCAACCATTTTCAGTTGCTTCATCAATGATCTTCCCTCCAACATAAGGTTAAAAGCGGGGATGTTCGCTGATGACTGCACAATGTTCAGTTCCATTTGCAACTTCTCAGATAATAAGATAAGAAATAGGAGCAGGAGTCGGCCATTCGGCCCCTCGAGCCTGCTCTGCCATCTAATGCGATCATGGCTGATCTGATCATGGACTTAGCTCCACTTCTCTGCCCGCTCCCTACAGCCCTTTACTCCCTTATCGCTCAAAATCTGTCTATCTCCACCTTAAATTTCTTCAATGTCCCAGCTTCCACAGCTCTCTGAGGCAGAGAATTCCACAGATTTACAACCCTCAGAGAAGAAATTTCTCCTCATCTCAGTTTTAAATGGGCGACCCCTTATTCTGAGACTATGTCCCCTAGTTTTAGTTTCCCCTATCAGTGGAAACATCCTCTCTGCATCCACCTTATCGAGCCCCCTCATTATCTTATACATTTCGATAAGATCACCTCTCATTCTTCTGAATTCCAATGAGCAGAGGCCCAACCTACTCAACCTATCTTCATAACTCAACCCCTCTTCTCTCGAATCAACCGAGTGAACCTTCTCTGAACAGCCTCCAATACAAGTATATCCTTCTTTAAATACGGAGACTAAAACTGCACGCAGTACTCCAGGTGTGGCCTCACCAATACCCTGTACAGTTGTAGCAGGACTTCTCTGCTTTTATACTCTCCCCCTTGCAATAAAGGCCAACATTCCCTTGGCCTTCCTGATTACTTGCTGTACCTGTATACTAACTTTTTGTGTTTCATGTACAAGGATCCCCAGGTCCCTCTATACTGCAACAGTTTGTAATTTTTCTCCATTCAAATTATAATTTGCTTTTCTATTATTTTGCCAAAGTGGATAATCACACATTTTGTCACATTATACTCCATCTGCCAAATGTTTGCCCACTCACTTATCCTGTCTATATCCCTTTGCAGATTTTTTGTGTCCTCCTCACAATTTGCTTTCCCTCCCATCTTTGTATCATCAGCATATAATGGAGCAGTCCGTGCCCACATGCAGCAAGGCCCAGACAACATTCAGGCTTGGACTGATAAGTGGCAAGTAATATTCACAACACACAAGTGCCAGGCAATGACTAACTTAAACAAGCGAGAGTCTAACCACCGCCCCTTGACATTCAACAGCATCCCCATCGCTGAATCCCCCACCATCAACATCCTGGGGGTCACCATTGACCAGAAACTTCACTGGACCAGTCACATAAATAATGTGGCTCCAAGAGCGGGTCAGAGGCTGGGTATTCTGTGGGGAGTGTCTCACCTGACTCCCCAAAGCCCCCCCACCATCTACAAGGCACAAGTCAGGAGTGTGATGGAACACTCTCCACTTACCTGGATGGTGCAGCTCCAACAACACTCGAGAAGCTCGACACCATCCAGGACAAAGCAGCCATTTGATCAGCACCCCATCCACCACCTTCAACACTCACTCCCTCCCCCACCTCCAACACTCACTCCCTCCACCACCTCCAACACTCACTCCCTCCACCACCTCCAACACTCACTCCCTCCACCACCGGCGCCCCCTGGCTGCAGTGTGTACCGTCTACAAGATGCACTGCAGCAACTCGCCAAGGCTTCTTCGGCAGCACCTCCCAAACCCACGACCTCTACCCCCTAGAAGGACAAGGGCATCAGGCGCATGGGAACACCACCACCTCCACGTTCCCCTCCCAGTCACACACCATCCTGACTTGGAAATATATCGGCCGTTCCTTCATCGTCGCTGGGTCACAATCCTGGAACTCCCTCCCTAACAGCACTGTGGGAGCACCTTCACCACACGGACTGCAGCGGTTCAAGAAGGCGGCTCACCACCACCTTCTCAAGGGGCAATTAGGGATGGGCAATAAATGCCGGCCTTGCCAATGATATCCACGTGCCAGGAACGAATAAAGAATTGGAGCAGAGACACAAGGCGAGAGATGGAGTTACCCTGAGTGTGACAGAACTGAGTGTGTGGCTGGAGAACATTTCGCCCAGACCCGATAAGGTCAGCAGGTTTCCTTCCCGACAGGACATTAGTAATCCAGTCAGGTTTGTACGACAATCCGACAGCCTCGTGGTCACTTTTACTGACTGAACATTCTCACACTGCCATGATGGGGTTTGAACTAACTCTCTCTCGACCTCTGGTCCAGTAATATAACCACGACACTACCACATCCCGATATAGTACACATGGTACACAGGTCACAGGCAGTGGCATTTAATGCGCACACTAACAGCTGAATGGCCAGTTGTTGAGCTGCGGATAGGATGGCGACCTGTGCTCTACCTGTTCCTCCAGGGTTGGTGTTGGTGGGAGCCTGACAATAGGCACTGAGCCCTGGGCCCAGGAGTCAGTGGAGAAGGCAACAGGCTCCTCGTCTTCCTGCCACGAGGGCTCCTGTGTGACGTTGCTCTCGCCGTGATCGCTGGACAGGAATCGCCACTCAATAATCTGCAGGATGGCATCCTTGGCCTGAGCGATGGTGAACGGCAACATCTGAGGAAAAAACCTGGCACTGAAGCAGAATGTTACACACAACCATCTCAAAACATCAACACCGAGACAAGCGGCTGGGCCGGGAAGTCAAACTCCTTCCCAACTCGCAGAGACTTCACAAATACCACCTTGACAAAAGACGGTAATGTCCCACACTCCCCAAAACAATATCCTTCAGTCCCTCTCCCTCAGGAATGTCTCTCAGTCCCCTGTCCCTCAGGGAGATATCTGTACACTGACTGGTGTCTCTCAGTCCCTCTTCCTCAGAGAGATATCTGTACACTGACTGGTGTCTCTCAGTCCCTCTCCCTCAGTGAGATATCTGTACACTGACTGGTGTCTCTCAGTCCCTCTCCCTCAGGGGGATATCTGTACACTGACTGGTGTCTCTCAGTCCCTCTTCCTCAGAGAGATATCTGTACACTGACTGGTGTCTCTCAGTCCCTCTCCCTCAGGGAGATATCTGTACACGGACTGCTGTCTCTCAGTCCCCTCTCCCTCAGGGAGATATCTGTACACTGACTGCTGTCTCTCAGTACCTCTCCCTCAGGGAGATATCTGTACACTGACTGCTGTCTCTCAGTACCTCTCCCTCAGGGAGATATCTGTACACTGACTGGTGTCTCTCAGTCCCTCTCCCTCAGGGAGATATCTGTACACTGACTGGTGTCTCTCAGTCCCTCTCCCTCAGGGAGATATCTGTACACTGACTGGTGTCTCTCAGTCCCTCTCCCTCAGGGAGATATCTGTACACTGACTGGTGTATCTCAGTCCCCTCTCCCTCGGGGAGATATCTGTACACTGACTGGTGTCTCTCAGTCCCTCTCCCTCAGGGAGATATCTGTACACTGACTGGTGTATCTCAGTCCCCTCTCCCTCAGGGAGATACCTGTACACTGACTGGTGTCTCCCAGTCCCTCTCCCTCAGGGAGATATCTGTACACTGACTGGTGTCTCCCAGTCCGTCTCCCTCAGGGAGATATCTGTACACTGACTGGTGTCTCTCAGTCCCTCTCCCTCAGGGAGATATCTGTACACTGACTGGTGTATCTCAGTCCCCTCTCCCTCGGGGAGATATCTGTACACTGACTGGTGTCTCTCAGTCCCCTCTCCCTCGGGGAGATATCTGTACACTGACTGGTGTCTCCCAGTCCGTCTCCCTCAGGGAGGTATCTGTACACTGACTGGTGTATCTCAGTCCCCTCTCCCTCAGGGAGGTATCTGTACACTGACTGGTGTATCTCAGTCCCCTCTCCCTCAGGGAGATATCTGTACACTGACTGGTGTATCTCAGTCCCCTCTCCCTCAGGGAGATATCTGTACACTGACTGGTGTATCTCAGTCCCCTCTCCCTCAGGGAGATATCTGTACACTGACTGCTGTCTCCCATATTCCTTGATTACCTTAATATTCAAAAATCTATTGATCTCTGTGCTCTCTGTGTGAAGTAGTTTGAACGTAAGAAATAGGAGCAAAAGTAGACAAACCGTCCCCAGTCACACTGCCTCCCTCACTATCCCCTCCGTCCCCAGTCACACTGCCTCCCTCACTATCCCCTCCGTCCCCAGTCACACTGCCTCCCTCACTATCCCCTCCGTCCCCAGTCACACTGTAACCCTCACTATCCCCTCCGTCCCCAGTCACACTGCCTCCCTCACTATCCCCTCCGTCCCCAGCCACACTGTAACCCTCACTATCCCCTCCGTCCCCAGTCACACTGCCTCCCTCACTATCCCCTCCGTCCCCAGTCACACTGCCTCCCTCACTATCCCCTCCGCGCCCAGTCACACTGCCTCCCTCACTATCCCCTCCGTCCCCAGTCACACTGCCTCCCTCACTATCCCCTCCGTCCCCAGTCACACTGCCTCCCTCACTATCCCCTCCGTCCCCAGTCACACTGTAACCCTCACTATCCCCTCCGTCCCCAGTCACACTGCCTCCCTCACTATCCCCTCTGCGCCCAGTCACACTGTAACCCTCACTATCCCCTCCGTCCCCAGTCACACTGCCTCCCTCACTATCCCCTCCGTCCCCAGTCACACTGCCTCCCTCACTATCCCCTCCGTCCCCAGTCACACTGCCTCCCTCACTATCCCCTCCGTCCCCAGTCACACTGCCTCCCTCACTATCCCCTCTGCGCCCAGTCACACTGTAACCCTCACTATCCCCTCCGTCCCCAGTCACACTGCCTCCCTCACTATCCCCTCCGTCTCCAGTCACACTGTAACCCTCACTATCCCCTCCGTCCCCAGTCACACTGTAACCCTCACTATCCCCTCCGTCCCCAGTCACACTGTAACCCTCACTATCCCCTCCGTCCCCAGTCACACTGTAACCCTCACTATCCCCTCCGTCCCCAGTCACACTGCCTCCCTCACTAACCCCTCCGTCCCCAGTCACACTGTAACCCTCACTATCCCCTCCGTCCCCAGTCACACTGTAACCCTCACTATCCCCTCCGTCCCCAGTCACACTGCCTCCCTCACTATCCCCTCCGTCCCCAGTCACACTGTAACCCTCACTATCCCCTCCGTCCCCAGTCACACTGTAACCCTCACTATCCCCTCCGTCCCCAGTCACACTGTAACCCTCACTATCCCCTCCGTCCCCAGTCACACTGTCTCCCTCACTATCCTCTCCGTCCCCAGTCACACTGCCTTCCTCACTATCCCCTCCGTCCCCAGTCACACTGCCTCCCTCACTATCCCCCCATCCCCAGCCACACTGCCTCCCTCACTATCCCCTCCGTCCCCAGCCACACAGCCTCCCTCACTATCCCCTCCGTCCCCAGTCACACTGTAACCCTCACTATCCCCTCTGTCCCCAGCCACACTGCCTCCCTCACTATCCCCTCCGTCCACAGTCACACTGCCTCCCTCACTATCCCCTCTGTCCCCAGTCACACTGTAACCCTCACTATCCCCTCCGCGCCCAGTCACACTGCCTCCCTCACTATCCCCTCCGTCCCCAGTCACACTGTAACCCTCACTATCCCCTCCGTCCCCAGTCACACTGTAACCCTCACTATCCCCCCCGTGCCCAGTCACACTGCCTCCCTCACTATGCCCTCCGTGTCCAGTCACACTGCCTCCCTCACTATCCCCTCCGTGTCCAGTCACACTGCCTCCCTCACTATCCCCTCCGTGTCCAGTCACACTGTAACCCTCACTATCCACTCCGTGTCCAGTCACACTGCCTCCCTCACTATCCCCTCCGTGTCCAGTCACACTGTAACCCTCACTAACCCCTCCGTCCCCAGTCACACTGCCTCCCTCACTATCCCCTCCGTCCCCAGTCACACTGCCTCCCTCACTATCCCCTCCGTCCCCAGTCACACTGCCTCCCTCACTATCCCCTCCGTCCCCAGTCACACTGCCTCCCTCACTATCCCCTCTGTCCCCAGTCACACTGCCTCCCTCACTATCCCCCCCTTCCCCAGTCACACTGTAACCCTCACTATCTCCTCCGTCCCCAGTCACACTGCCTCCCTCACTATCCCCTCCGTGCCCAGCCACACTGCCTCCCTCACTATCCCCTCCGTCCCCAGTCACACTGTCTCCCTCACTATCCCCTCAGTCCCCAGTCACACTGCCTCCCTCACTATCCCCTCCGCGCCCGGTCACACTGCCTCCCTCACTATCCCCTCCGTCCCCAGTCACACTGTCTCCCTCACTATCCCCTCAGTCCCCAGTCACACTGCCTCCCTCACTAACCCCTCCGTCCCCAGTCACACTGTAACCCTCACTATCCCCTCCGTCCCCAGTCACACTGCCTCCCTCACTATCCTCTCCGTCCCCAGTCACACTGCCTCCCTCACTATCCCCTCCGTCCCCAGTCACACTGCCTCCCTCACTATCCCCTCCGTCTCCAGTCACACTGTAACCCTCACTATCCCCTCCGTCCCCAGTCACACTGCCTCCCTCACTATCCCCTCCGTCCCCAGTCACACTGCCTCCCTCACTATCCCCTCCGTCCCCAGTCACACTGTAACCCTCACTATCCCCTCCGTCCCCAGTCACACTGCCTGCCTCACTATCCCCTCCGTCCCCAGTCACACTGTAACCCTCACTATCCCCTCCGTCCCCAGTCACACTGCCTCGCTCACTATCCCCTCCGTCCCCAGTCACACTGCCTCCCTCACTATCCCCTCCATCCCCAGTCACACTGTAACCCTCACTATCCCCTCCGTCCCCAGTCACACTGCCTCCCTCACTATCCCCTCCGTCCCCAGTCACACTGTAACCCTCACTATCCCCTCCGTCCCCAGTCACACTGCCTCCCTCACTAACCCCTCCATCCCCAGTCACACTGCCTCCCTCACTATCCCCTCCGTCCTCAGTCACACTGTAACCCTCACTATCCCCTCCGTCCCCAGTCACACTGTAACCCTCACTATCCCCTCCGTCCCCAGTCACACTGCCTCCCTCACTATCCCCTCCGTCCCCAGTCACACTGCCTCCCTCACTAACCCCTCCGTCCCCAGTCACACTGCCTCCCTCACTATCCCCTCTGTCCCCAGTCACACTGTAACCCTCACTATCCCCTCCGTCCCCAGTCACACTGCCTCCCTCACTATCCCCTCCGTCCCCAGTCACACTGCCTCCCTCACTATCCCCTCCGTCCCCAGTCACACTGTAACCCTCACTATCCCCTCCGTCCCCAGTCACACTGCCTCCCTCACTATCCCCTCCGTCCCCAGTCACACTGTAACCCTCACTATCCCCTCCGTCCCCAGTCACACTGCCTCCCTCACTAACCCCTCCGTCCCCAGTCACACTGCCTCCCTCACTATCCCCTCCGTCCCCAATCACACTGTAACCCTCACTATCCCCTCCGTCCCCAGTCACACTGCCTCCCTCACTATCCCCCCATCCCCAGCCACACTGCCTCCCTCACTATCCCCTCCGCGCCTAGTCACACTGCCTCCCTCACTATCCTCTCCGTCCCCAGTCACACTGCCTCCCTCACTGTCCCCTCCGTCCACAGTCACACTGCCTCCCTCACTATCCCCTCTGTCCCCAGTCACACTGCCTCCCTCACTATCCCCTCCGTCCCCAGTCACACTGTAACCCTCACTATCCCCTCCGTCCACAGTCACACTGCCTCCCTCACTATCCCCTCTGTCCCCAGTCACACTGCCTCCCTCACTATCCCCTCCGTCCCCAGTCACACTGTAACCCTCACTATCCCCCCCGTCCCCAGCCACACTGCCTCCCTCACTATCCCCTCCGTCCCCAGTCACACTGCCTCCCTCACTATCCCCTCCGTCCCCAGTCACACTGCCTGCCTTACTATCCCCTCCGTCCCCAGTCACACTGCCTCCCTCACTATCCCCTCCGTCCCCAGTCACACTGTAACCCTCACTATCCCCTCCGTCTCCAGTCACACTGTAACCCTCACTATCCCCTCCGTCCCCAGTCACACTGCCTCCCTCACTATCCCCTCCGTCCCCAGTCACACTGTAACCCTCACTATCCCCCCCGTCCCCAGTCACACTGTAACCCTCACTATCCCCTCCGTCCCCAGTCACACTGCCTCCCTCACTATCCCCTCCGTCCCCAGTCACACTGTAACCCTCACTAACCCCTCCGTCCCCAGTCACACTGTAACCCTCACTATCCCCTCCGTGCCCAGTCACACTGCCTCCCTCACTATCCCCTCAGTCCCCAGCCACACTGCCTCCCTCACTATCCCCTCTGTCCCCAGCCACACTGTAACCCTCACTATCCCCTCCGTCCCCAGTCACACTGTCTCCCTCACTATCTCCTCCGTCCCCAGTCACACTGTAACCCTCACTATCCCCTCCGTCCCCAGTCACACTGTAACCCTCACTATCCCCTCCGTCCCCAGTCACACTGCCTCCCTCACTATCCCCTCCGTCCCCAGTCACACTGTAACCCTCACTATCCCCTCCGTCCCCAGTCACACTGCCTCCCTCACTATCCCCTCCGTCCCCAGTCACACTGTCTCCCTCACTATCCCCTCCGTCCCCAGTCACACTGTCTCCCTCACTATCCTCTCCGTCCCCAGTCACACTGCCTCCCTCACTATCCCCTCCGCGCCCAGTCACACTGCCTCCCTCACTATCCCCTCCGTCCCCAGTCACACTGCCTCCCTCACTATCCCCTCCGTCCCCAGTCACACTGCCTCCCTCACTATCCCCTCCGCGCCCAGTCACACTGCCTCCCTCACTATCCCCTCCGTCCCCAGTCACACTGTAACCCTCACTATCCCCTCCGTCCCCAGTCACACTGTAACCCTCACTATCCCCTCCGTCCCCAGTCACACTGTAACCCTCACTATCCCCTCCGTCCCCAGTCACACTGCCTCCCTCACTATCCCCTCCGTCCCCAGTCACACTGTAACCCTCACTATCCCCTCCGTCCACAGTCACACTGCCTCCCTCACTATCCCCTCTGTCCCCAGTCACACTGTAACCCTCACTATCCCCCCCGTCCCCAGTCACACTGTAACCCTCACTATCCCCTCCGTCTCCAGTCACACTGTAACCCTCACTATCCACTCCGTCCCCAGTCACACTGTAACCCTCACTATCCCCCCCGTCCCCAGCCACACTGCCTCCCTCACTATCCCCTCCGTGCCCAGTCACACTGTAACCCTCACTATCCCCTCCGTCCCCAGTCACACTGCCTCCCTCACTATGCCCTCCGTGTCCAGTCACACTGCCTCCCTCACTATCCCCTCCGTGTCCAGTCACACTGCCTCCCTCACTATCCCCTCCGTGTCCAGTCACACTGTAACCCTCACTATCCACTCCGTGTCCAGTCACACTGCCTCCCTCACTATCCCCTCCGTGTCCAGTCACACTGTAACCCTCACTAACCCCTCCGTCCCCAGTCACACTGCCTCCCTCACTATCCCCTCCGTCCCCAGTCACACTGCCTCCCTCACTATCCCCTCCGTCCCCAGTCACACTGCCTCCCTCACTATCCCCTCCGTCCCCAGTCACACTGCCTCCCTCACTATCCCCTCTGTCCCCAGTCACACTGCCTCCCTCACTATCCCCCCCTTCCCCAGTCACACTGTAACCCTCACTATCTCCTCCGTCCACAGTCACACTGCCTCCCTCACTATCCCCTCCGTGCCCAGTCACACTGCCTCCCTCACTATCCCCTCCGTGCCCAGCCACACTGCCTCCCTCACTATCCCCTCCGTCCCCAGTCACACTGCCTCCCTCACTATCCCCCCCGTCGCCAGTCACACTGCCTCCCTCACTATCCCCTCCGTCCCCAGTCACACTGCCTCCCTCACTATCCCCTCCGTCTCCAGTCACACTGTAACCCTCACTATCCCCTCCGTCCCCAGTCACACTGCCTCCCTCACTATCCCCTCCGTCCCCAGTCACACTGCCTCCCTCACTATCCCCTCCGTCCCCAGTCACACTGCCTCCCTCACTATCCCCCCCGTCGCCAGTCACACTGCCTCCCTCACTATCCCCTCCGTCCCCAGTCACACTGCCTCCCTCACTATCCCCTCCGTCTCCAGTCACACTGTAACCCTCACTATCCCCTCCGTCCCCAGTCACACTGCCTCCCTCACTATCCCCTCCGTCCCCAGTCACACTGCCTCCCTCACTATCCCCTCCGTCCCCAGTCACACTGTAACCCTCACTATCCCCTCCGTCCCCAGTCACACTGCCTCCCTCACTATCCCCTCCGTCCCCAGTCACACTGTAACCCTCACTATCCCCTCCGTCCCCAGTCACACTGCCTCCCTCACTATCCCCTCCGTCCCCAATCACACTGTAACCCTCACTATCCCCTCCGTCCCCAGTCACACTGCCTCCCTCACTATCCCCCCATCCCCAGCCACACTGCCTCCCTCACTATCCCCTCCGCGCCCAGTCACACTGTAACCCTCACTATCCCCTCCGTCCCCAGTCACACTGCCTCCCTCACTATCCTCTCCGTCCCCAGTCACATTGTAACCCGCACTATCCTCTCCGTCCCCAGTCACACTGCCTCCCTCACTGTCCCCTCCGTCCACAGTCACACTGCCTCCCTCACTATCCCCTCTGTCCCCAGTCACACTGCCTCCCTCACTATCCCCTCCGTCCCCAGTCACACTGTAACCCTCACTATCCCCTCCGTCCACAGTCACACTGCCTCCCTCACTATCCCCTCTGTCCCCAGTCACACTGCCTCCCTCACTATCCCCCCCTTCCCCAGTCACACTGTAACCCTCACTATCCCCTCCGTCCACAGTCACACTGCCTCCCTCACTATCCCCTCTGTCCCCAGTCACACTGCCTCCCTCACTATCCCCTCCGCGCCCAGTCACACTGTAACCCTCACTATCCCCTCCGTCCCCAGTCACACTGCCTCCCTCACTAACCCCTCCGTCCCCAGTCACACTGCCTCCCTCACTATCCCCTCCGTCCCCAATCACACTGTAACCCTCACTATCCCCTCCGTCCCCAGTCACACTGCCTCCCTCACTATCCCCTCCGTCCCCAATCACACTGTAACCCTCACTATCCCCTCCGTCCCCAGCCACACTGCCTCCCTCACTATCCCCTCCGCGCCTAGTCACACTGTCTCCCTCACTATCCTCTCCGTCCCCAGTCACACTGCCTCCCTCACTGTCCCCTCCGTCCACAGTCACACTGCCTCCCTCACTATCCCCTCTGTCCCCAGTCACACTGCCTCCCTCACTATCCCCTCCGTCCCCAGTCACACTGTAACCCTCACTATCCCCTCCGTCCCCAGTCACACTGCCTCCCTCACTATCCCCTCTGTCCCCAGTCACACTGCCTCCCTCACTATCCCCTCCGTCCCCAGTCACACTGTAACCCTCACTATCCCCTCCGTCCCCAGTCACACTGTAACCCTCACTATCCCCTCCGTCCCCAGTCACACTGCCTCCCTCACTATCCCCTCCGTCCCCAGTCACACTGTAACCCTCACTATCCCCTCCGTCCACAGTCACACTGCCTCCCTCACTATCCCCTCTGTCCCCAGTCACACTGCCTCCCTCACTATCCCCTCCGCGCCCAGTCACAATGCCTCCCTCACTATCCCCTCCGTGTCAAGTCACATTGCCTCCCTCACTATCCCCTCCGTGCCCAGTCACACTGTAACCCTCACTATCCCCTCCGTGTCCAGTCACACTGCCTCCCTCACTATCCCCTCCGCGCCGTCACACTGCCTCCCTCACTATCCCCTCCGCGCCCAATCACACTGCCTCCCTCACTATGCCCTCCGTGTCCAGTCACACTGCCTCCCTCACTATCCCCTCCGTGTCCAGTCACACTGCCTCCCTCACTATCCCTCCGTGTCCAGTCACACTGTAACCCTCACTATCCCCTCTGTCCCCAGTCACACTTCCTCCCTCACTATCCCCCCCTTCCCCAGTCACACTGTAACCCTCACTATCCCCTCCGTCCACAGTCACACTGCCTCCCTCACTATCCCCCCCTTCCCCAGTCACACTGTAACCCTCACTATCCCCTCCGTGTCCAGTCACACTGCCTCCCTCACTATCCCCTCCGCGCCGTCACACTGCCTCCCTCACTATCCCCTCCACGCCCAATCACACTGCCTCCCTCACTATGCCCTCAGTGTCCAGTCACACTGCCTCCCTCACTATCCCCTCCGTCCCCAGTCACACTGTAACCATCACTATCCCCTCCGTGCCCAGTCACACTGCCTCCCTCACTATGCCCTCCGTGTCCAGTCACACTGCCTCCCTCACTATCCCCTCCGTGTCCAGTCACACTGCCTCCCTCACTATCCCCTCCGTGTCCAGTCACACTGTAACCCTCACTATCCACTCCGTGTCCAGTCACACTGCCTCCCTCACTATCCCCTCCGTGTCCAGTCACACTGTAACCCTCACTAACCCCTCCGTCCCCAGTCACACTGCCTCCCTCACTATCCCCTCCGACCCCAGTCACACTGCCTCCCTCACTATCCCCTCCGTCCCCAGTCACACTGCCTCCCTCACTATCCCCTCCGTCCCCAGTCACACTGCCTCCCTCACTATCCCCTCTGTCCCCAGTCACACTGCCTCCCTCACTATCCCCCCCTTCCCCAGTCACACTGCCTCCCTCACTATCCCCTCCGCGCCGTCACACTGCCTCCCTCACTATCCCCTCCACGCCCAATCACACTGCCTCCCTCACTATGCCCTCAGTGTCCAGTCACACTGCCTCCCTCACTATCCCCTCCGTCCCCAGTCACACTGTAACCATCACTATCCCCTCCGTGCCCAGTCACACTGCCTCCCTCACTATGCCCTCCGTGTCCAGTCACACTGCCTCCCTCACTATCCCCTCCGTGCCCAGTCACACTGCCTCACTCACTATCCCCTCCGTGCCCAGTCACACTGTAACCCTCAGTATCCCCTCCGTCCCCAGTCACACTGCCTCCCTCACTATCCCCTCCGTCCCCAGTCACACTGCCTCCCTCACTATCCCCTCCGTCCCCAGTCACACTGTAACCCTCACTATCCCCTCCGTCCCCAGTCACACTGCCTCCCTCACTATCCCCTCCGTCCCCAGTCACACTGTAACCCTCACTATCCCCTCCGTCCCCAGTCACACTGCCTCCCTCACTAACCCCTCCGTCCCCAGTCACACTGCCTCCCTCACTATCCCCTCCGTCCCCAATCACACTGTAACCCTCACTATCCCCTCCGTCCCCAGTCACACTGCCTCCCTCACTATCCCCTCCGTCCCCAATCACACTGTAACCCTCACTATCCCCTCCGTCCCCAGCCACACTGCCTCCCTCACTATCCCCTCCGCGCCTAGTCACACTGTCTCCCTCACTATCCTCTCCGTCCCCAGTCACACTGCCTCCCTCACTGTCCCCTCCGTCCACAGTCACACTGCCTCCCTCACTATCCCCTCTGTCCCCAGTCACACTGCCTCCCTCACTATCCCCTCCGTCCCCAGTCACACTGTAACCCTCACTATCCCCTCCGTCCCCAGTCACACTGCCTCCCTCACTATCCCCTCTGTCCCCAGTCACACTGCCTCCCTCACTATCCCCTCCGTCCCCAGTCACACTGTAACCCTCACTATCCCCTCCGTCCCCAGTCACACTGTAACCCTCACTATCCCCTCCGTCCCCAGTCACACTGCCTCCCTCACTATCCCCTCCGTCCCCAGTCACACTGTAACCCTCACTATCCCCTCCGTCCACAGTCACACTGCCTCCCTCACTATCCCCTCTGTCCCCAGTCACACTGCCTCCCTCACTATCCCCTCCGCGCCCAGTCACAATGCCTCCCTCACTATCCCCTCCGTGTCAAGTCACATTGCCTCCCTCACTATCCCCTCCGTGCCCAGTCACACTGTAACCCTCACTATCCCCTCCGTGTCCAGTCACACTGCCTCCCTCACTATCCCCTCCGCGCCGTCACACTGCCTCCCTCACTATCCCCTCCGCGCCCAATCACACTGCCTCCCTCACTATGCCCTCCGTGTCCAGTCACACTGCCTCCCTCACTATCCCCTCCGTGTCCAGTCACACTGCCTCCCTCACTATCCCTCCGTGTCCAGTCACACTGTAACCCTCACTATCCCCTCCATCCACAGTCACACTTCCTCCCTCACTATCCCCTCTGTCCCCAGTCACACTGTAACCCTCACTATCCCCTCCGTCCACAGTCACACTGCCTCCCTCACTATTCCTTCTGTCCCTAGTCACACTGCCTCCCTCACTATCCCCTCCGTCCCCAGTCACACTGCCTCCCTCACTATCCCCTCCGCGCCCAGTCACAATGCCTCCCTCACTATCCCCTCCGTGTCAAGTCACATTGCCTCCCTCACTATCCCCTCCGTGCCCAGTCACACTGTAACCCTCACTATCCCCTCCGTGTCCAGTCACACTGCCTCCCTCACTATCCCCTCCGCGCCGTCACACTGCCTCCCTCACTATCCCCTCCACGCCCAATCACACTGCCTCCCTCACTATGCCCTCAGTGTCCAGTCACACTGCCTCCCTCACTATCCCCTCCGTCCCCAGTCACACTGTAACCATCACTATCCCCTCCGTGCCCAGTCACACTGCCTCCCTCACTATGCCCTCCGTGTCCAGTCACACTGCCTCCCTCACTATCCCCTCCGTGTCCAGTCACACTGCCTCCCTCACTATCCCCTCCGTGTCCAGTCACACTGTAACCCTCACTATCCACTCCGTGTCCAGTCACACTGCCTCCCTCACTATCCCCTCCGTGTCCAGTCACACTGTAACCCTCACTATCCACTCCGTGCCCAGTCACACTGCCTCCCTCACTATCCCCTCCGTCCCCAGTCACACTGCCTCCCTCACTATCCCCTCCGTCCCCAGTCACACTGCCTCCCTCACTATCCCCTCCGTCCCCAGTCACACTGCCTCCCTCACTATCCCCTCTGTCCCCAGTCACACTGCCTCCCTCACTATCCCCCCCTTCCCCAGTCACACTGTAACCCTCACTATCTCCTCCGTCCACAGTCACACTGCCTCCCTCACTATCCCCTCCGTGCCCAGTCACACTGCCTCACTCACTATCCCCTCCGTGCCCAGTCACACTGTAACCCTCAGTATCCCCTCCGTCCCCAGTCACACTGTAACCCTCACTATCCCCTCCGTCCCCAGTCACACTGCCTCACTCACTATCCCCTCCGTGCCCAGTCACACTGTAACCCTCAGTATCCCCTCCGTCCCCAGTCACACTGTAACCCTCACTATCCTCTCCGTGCCCAGTCACATTGTAACCCTCAGTATCCCCTCCGTCCCCAGTCACACTGCCTCCCTCACTATCCCCTCCGCGCCCAGTCACACTGTAACCCTCACTATCCCCTCCGCGCCCAGTCACACTGTAACCCTCACTATCCCCTCCGTGTCCAGTCACACTGCCTCCATCACTATCCCTTCCGTGTCTAGTCACACTGCCTCCCTCACTATCCCCTCCGTGTCCAGTCACACTGCCTCCCTCACTATCCCCTCCGTGTCCAGTCACACTGCCTCCCTCACTATCCTCCCCGTCCCCAGTCACACTGCCTCCCTCACTATCCCCTCCGTGTCCAGTCACACTGCCTCCCTCACTATCCTCTCCGTCCCCAGTCACACTGCCTCCCTCACTATCCTCTCCGTCCCCAGTCACACTGCCTCCCTCACTATCCCCTCCGTCCCCAGTCACACTGTAACCCTCACTATCCCCTCCGTCCCCAGTCACACTGCCTCCCTCACTATCCCCTCCGTCCCCAGTCACACTGCCTCCCTCACTATCCCCTCCGTCCCCAGTCACACTGCCTCCCTCACTATCCTCTCCGTCCCCAGTCACACTGCCTCCCTCACTATCCCCTCCGTCCCCAGTCACACTGCCTCCCTCACTATCCCCTCCGTGCCCAGTCACACTGCCTCCCTCACTATCCTCTCCGTCCCCAGTCACACTGCCTCCCTCACTATCCTCTCCGTCCCCAGTCACACTGCCTCTCTCATGATCCTCTCCGTGTCCACACTGTAACCCTCGGAGTGCAGCAGCATAAAGTGGCATTCATGAGTTTGGTAAGTGGGTGAGTTTTAAGGGCAAGTGGCTGTGGCAGGTGCTGTTTTGTCTTGTTTTTCTTACCAGTGCTGACACGAGAACAGCTGATAAGGAGTGCGAGAGTAGTAGACGGAGGCCTAGAGACCAGCCCAACCAGTTGCAGACAAAGATAGAGGGGTGCGAAATCGAGAGGTGACGTCAAAGCTAAGCTGGTAAGTGGTTGGCTGTTCGACTGGTAAGTATAACTCTCTTTTAGACTGACTTTTATATTGGTTTAATTGGCAGCGAACTACTAAGTAGCTGTTTGGTGTTTAAGTAAATTTTAGTAAATAAATTAATTTCAGGGTTAAGTCATGGCAGGAGAGTTCGGACCCGTGCCATGCGGGAAATCAGGGACATTGGAACCTGACTACTATGTGTGCGGGAAGTGTGTCTAGCTGCAGCTCCTGACATACGGCATGACGGCACTGGAGCTGCGGATGGACTCACTCTGGAGCCTGCGCGATGCTGAGAATGTTGTGGATAGCACATTTAGTGAGTTGGTCACACCACAGGTAAAGGTTAGGACAGATAGTGAATGGGTGACCAAGAGACAAGGCAAGAGCAGAAAGGTAGTGCAGGAGTCCCCTGCGGTCATCTCCCTCCAAAACAGATATACCGTTTTGGATATTGTTGGGGGAGATGACTTACCAGGGGAAGGCACCAGCAGCCAGGTTCATGGCACCATGGGTGGCTCTGCTGCACAGAAGGGTGGGAAAAAGAGTGGGAGAGCGAACGTGATATGGGGACTCTATTGTAAGGGGAATAGATAGGAGTTTCTGCGGCCGCAACCGAGACTCCAGGATGATATGTTGCCTCCCTGGTGCAAGGGTCAAGGATTTCTCGGAGCGGCTGCAGAGCATTCTGGAGAGGGAGGGTGAACAGCCAGTTGTCGTGGTACACGTAGGTACCAACGATATAGGTAAGAAGCGGGAAGAGGTCCTACAAGCTGAATTTAGGGAGCTAGGAGTTAAATTAAAAAGTAGGACCTCAAAGGTAGTAATCTCTGGATTGCTACCAGCGTCACGTGCTAATCAGAGTAGAGGGAGCAGGATAGTTAGAATAAATACGTGGCTTGAGCAGTGGTGCAAGAGGGAGGGATTCAAATTCCTGAGACATTGGAACCAGTTCTGGGGGAAGTGGGACCTGTACAAAAGGGACGGTCTGCACTTGGGCAGGACTGGAACTGTTGTCCTGGGGGTAACATTTGCTAATGCAGTTCGGGAGTGTTTAAACTAATATGGCAGGGGGATGGGAACCAATGCAGCGAGACAGGGCGAAGTAATATGGAGTCAGAAACAGATGGTAGAAAGGTAAAAAGCAATAGTGGAAGGCCGAGTAAACAAAGGCAAGAAACAAAAAGGGCCACACTACATCATAATTCTAAAAGGACAAAGGGTGTTAAAAAAAACAAGCCTGAAGGCTTTGTGTCTTAATGTAAGGAGTATCCGTAATAAGGTGGATGAATTAACTGTGCAAATAGATGTTAACAAATATGATGTGATTGAGATTACGGAGACGTGGCTCCAGGATGATCAGGACTGGGAACTCAACATCCAGGGGTATTCAACATTCAGGAAGGATAGAATAAAAGGAAAAGGAGATGGGGTGGCGTTGCTGGTTAAAGAGGAGATTAATGCAATAGTTCAGAAGGACATTAGCTTGGATGATGTGGAATCTATATGGGTAGAGCTGCAGAATACCAAAGGGCAAAAAACGTTAGTGGGAGTTGTGTACAAACCTCCAAACAGTAGTAGTGATGTTGGGGAGGGCATCAAACAGGAAATTAGGGGTGCATGCAATAAAGGTGCAGCAGTTATCATGGGTGACTTTAATATGCATATAGATTGGGCTAATCAAACTGGAAGAAATACGGTGGAGGAGGATTTCCTGGAGTGCATAAGGGATGGTTTTCTAGATCAATATGTCGAGGAACCAACTAGGGGGGAGGCCATCTTAGACTGGGTGTTGTGTAATGAGAGGATTAATTAGCAATCTCGTTGTGTGAGGCCCCTTGGGGAAGAGTAACCATAATATGGTGGAATTCTACATTAGGATGGATAATGAAACAGTTAATTCAGAGACCATGGTCCAGAACTTAAAGAAGGGTAACTTTGAAGGTATGAGGCGTGAATTGGCTAGGATAGATTGGCAAATTATACTTAAGGGGTTGACTGTGGATGGGCAATGGCAGACATTTAGAGATAACATGGATGAACTCCAACAATTGTACATCCCTGTCTGGCATAAAAATAAAAAAGGGAAGGTGGCTCAACCGTGGCTATCAAGGGAAATCAGGGAGTGTATTAAAGCCAAGGAAATGGTGTACAAATTGGCCAGAAATAGCAGCAAACCTGGGGACTGGGAGAAATTTAGAACTCAGCAGAGGAGGTCAAAGGGTTTGATTAGGGCAGGAAAAATAGAGTACGAGAAGAAGCTTGCAGGGAACATTAAGACAGACTGCAAAAGCTTCTGTAGATATGTAAAGAGAAAAAAGTTAGTAAAGACAGCCAGAATCAGGGGAAGTCATAACGGGGAACAAAGAAATGGCGGACCAATTGAAAAAGTACTTTGTTTCGGTATTCACTAAGGAGGACACAAACAACCTTCCGGATATAAAAGGGGTCAGAGGATCTAGTAAGAAGGAGGAACTGAGGGAAATCCTTATTAGTCGGGAAATTGTGTTGGGGAAATTGATGGGATTGAAGGTCGATAAATCCCCAGGGCCTGATGGACTGCATCCCAGAGTACTTAAGGAAGTGGCCTTGGAAATAGCGGATGCATTGACAGTCATTTTCCAACATTCCATAGGCTCTGGATCAGTTCCTCTGGAGTGGAGGGTAGCCAATGTAACCCCACTCTTTAAAAAAATGAGGGAGAGAAAACAGGGAATTATAGACCGGTCAGCCTGACATCGGTAGTAGGTAAAATGATGTAATCAATTATTAAGGATGTCATAGCAGTGCATTTGGAAAGAGGTGACATGATAGGTCCAAGTCAGCATGGATGTGCGAAAGGGAAATCATGCTTGACAAATCTTCTGGAATTTTTTGAGGATGTTTCCAGTAGAGTGGATAAGGGAGAACCAGTTGATGTGGTGTATTTGGACTTTCAGAAGGCTTTCGACAAGGTCCCACAAAAGTGATTAATGTGCAAAGTTAAAGCACATGAGATTGAGGGTACTGTGCTGACATGGATTGAGAACTGGTTGTCAGACAGGAAGCAAAGAGTAGGAGTAAATGGGTACTTTTCAGAATGGCAGGCAGTGACTAGTGGGGTACCGCAAGGTTCTGTGCTGGGGCCCCAGCTGTTTACATTGTACATTAATGATTTAGACGAGGGGATTAAATGTAGTATCTCCAAATTTGCGGATGACACTAAGTTGGATGGCAGTGTGAGCTGCGAGGAGGATGCTATGAGGCTGCAGAGTGACTTGGATAGGTTAGGTGAGTGGTCAAATGCATGGCAGATGAAGTATAATGTGGATAAATGTGAGGTTATCCACTTTGGTGGTAAAAACAGAGAGACAGACTATTATCTGAATGGTGACAGATTAGGAAAAGGGGATGTGCAACGAGACCTGGGTGTCATGGTACATCAGTCATTGAAGGTTTGCATGCAGGTACAGCAGGCGGTTAAGAAAGCAAATGGCATGTTGGCCTTCATAGCGAGAGGATTTGTGTACAGGGGCAGGGCGGTGTTACTACAGTTGTACAGGGCCTTGGTGAGGCCACACCTGGAGTATTGTGGACAGTTTTGGTTGGTCTCCTAACTTGAGGAAGGACATTCTTGCTATTGAGGGAGTGCAGCGAAGGTTCACCAGACTGATTCCCAGGATGGCGGGACTGACATGTCAAGAAAGACTGGATCAACTGGGCTTGTGTTCACTGGAGTTCAGAAGAATGAGAGGGGATCTCATAGAAACGTTTAAAATTCTGACGGGTTTAGACAGGTTAGATGCAGGAAGAATGTTCCCGATGTTGGGGAAGTCCAGAACCAGGGGTCACAGTCTAAGGATAAGGGGTAAGCCATTTAGGACCGAGATGAGGAGAAACTACTTCACCCAGAGAGTGGTGAACCTGTGGAATTCTCTACCACAGAAAGTTGTTGAGGCTAATTCACTAAATATATTCAAAAAGGAGTTAGATGAAGTCCTTACTACTCGGGGGATCAAGCGGTATGGCGAGAAAGCAGGAATGGGGTACTGAAGTTGCATGTTCAGCCACGAACTCATTGAATGGCGGTGCAGGCTAGAAGGGCTGAATGGCCTACTCCTGCACCTATTTTCTATATTTCTATGTGCCCAGTCACACTGCCTCCCTCACTATCCCCTCCGTCCCCAGTCACACTGCCTCCCTCACTATCCCCTCCGTCCACAGTCACACTGCCTCCCTCACTATCCCCTCCGTCCACAGTCACACTGCCTCCCTCACTATCCCCTCCGTCCCCAGTCACACTGCCTCCCTCACTATCCCCTCCGTCCGCAGTCACACTGTAACCCTCACTATCCCCTCTGTGCCCAGTCACACTGCCTCCCTCACTATCCCCTCCGTCCCCAGTCACACTGCCTCCCTCACTATCCCCTCCGTGCCCAGTCACACTGTAACCCTCACTATCCCCTCTGTGCCCAGTCACACTGCCTCCCTCACTATCCCCTCCGTCCCCAGTCACACTGCCTCCCTCACTATCCCCTCCGTGCCCAGTCACACTGTAACCCTCACTATCCCCTCCGTACCCAGTCACACTGCCTCCCTCACTATCCCCTCCGTCCCCAGTCACACTGTAACCCTCACTATCCCCTCCGTGCCCAGTCACACTGCCTCCCTCACTATCCCCTCCGTCCCCAGTCACACTGTAACCCTCACTATCCCCTCCGTGCCCAGTCACACTGCGTCCCTCACTATCCCCTCCGTGCCCAGTCACACTGCCTCCCTCACTATCCCCTCCGTGCCCAGTCACACTGCCTCCCTCACTATCCCCTCCGTGCCCAGTCACACTGTCTCCCTCACTATCCCCTCCGTCCCCAGTCACACTGCCTCCCTCACTATCCCCTCCGCGCCCAGTCACACTGCCTCCCTCACTATCCCCTCCGTCCCCAGTCACACTGCCTCCCTCACTATCCCCTCCGTCCCCAGTCACACTGCCTCCCTCACTATCCCCTCCGTTCCCAGTCACACTGCCTCCCTCACTAACCCCTCCGTCCCCAGTCACACTGTAACCCTCACTATCCCCTCCGTCCCCAGTCACACTGCCTCCCTCACTAACCCCTCCGTCCCCAGTCACACTGCCTCCCTCACTAACCCCTCCGTCCCCAGTCACACTGCCTCCCTCACTATCCCCTCTGTCCCCAGTCACACTGCCTCCCTCACTAACCCCTCCGTCCCCAGTCACACTGCCTCCCTCACTAACCCCTCCTTCCTCAGTCACACTGTAACCCTCACTAACCCCTCCGTCCCCAGTCACACTGTAACCCTCACTATCCCCTCCGTCCCCAGTCACACTGCCTCCCTCACTATCCCCTCCGTCCCCAGTCACACTGCCTCCCTCACTAACCCCTCCGTCCCCAGTCACACTGTAACCCTCACTAACCCCTCCGTCCCCAGTCACACTGCCTCCCTCACTAACCCCTCCGTCCCCAGTCACACTGTAACCCTCAGTAACCCCTCCGTCCCCAGTCACACTGTAACCCTCACTAACCCCTCCGTCCCCAGTCACACTGCCTCCCTCACTATCCCCTCCGTCCCCAGTCACACTGCCTCCCTCACTAACCCCTCCGTCCCCAGTCACACTGCCTCCCTCACTAACCCCTCCGTCCCCAGTCACACTGCCTCCCTCACTATCCCCTCCGTCCCCAGTCACACTGCCTCCCTCACTATCCCCTCCGTCCCCAGTCACACTGCCTCCCTCACTATCCCCTCCGTCCCCAGTCACACTGCCTCCCTCACTAACCCCTCCGTCCCCAGTCACACTGCCTCCCTCACTATCCCCTCCGTCCCCAGTCACACTGCCTCCCTCACTATCCCCTCCGTCCCCAGTCACACTGCCTCCCTCACTAACCCCTCCGTCCCCAGTCACACTGCCTCCCTCACTAACCCCTCCGTCCCCAGTCACACTGCCTCCCTCACTAACCCCTCCGTCCCCAGTCACACTGCCTCCCTCACTATCCCCTCCGTCCCCAGTCACACTGCCTCCCTCACTATCCCCTGTACGAATGGAGTTGTTGAGCGACTGCTTGGCTTTACCTGATTTTCAATGTAAATCCTGTAACACTCATCCAACGCTTGGCTCACAATGTCGTCAATGATATCCCCGACCTGGTTCTCACCATCTTCTGCCGAGACCATGATGGACCAGTCTGCTTCCGTGAAGCGACCGGGTACAATTTCCAACATAGAAGGCGGCTGCGGGGTACTCAACGCTGTCGACAAGGTCCGCGTCCTGTCTGACCGAGACTTGGGTACCAATGATCGCGACATGATTCACTGCGTTCGAAAGAGAAAGCACAGATCTGAAAAGGGAGGGTCAACAGCCAGTTGTCGTGGTACATATAGGTACCAACGATGTAGTTAAATAACGGGATGAGGTCCTACGAGACGAATTTAAGGAGCTCGGAGTTAAATTAAAAAGCTGGCCCTCAAAAGCAGTAATCTTGGGATTGCTACCAGTGCCACGTGCTAATCAGAGTCGGAATCGCAGGATAGCGCAGATGAATACGTGGCTTGAGCAGTGGTGCAGCAGGGATGGATTCAAATTCCTGGGGCATTGGAACCGGTTCTGGGGGAGGTGGGACCAGTACAAGCCGGACGGTCTGCACCTGGGCAGGACCGGAACCAATGTCCTAGGGGGAGTGTTTGCTAGTGCTGTTGGGGAGGGGTTAAACTAATATGGCAGGGGGATGGGAACCTATGCAGGGAGACAGAGGGAAATAAAATGGAGACATACAAACATAGAAACATAGAAAATAGGTGCAGGAGTAGGCCATTCGGCCCTTCTAGCCTGCACCGCCATTCAATGAGTTCATGGCTGAACATGCAACTTCAGTACCCCATTCCTGCTTTCTCACCATACCCCTTGATTCCCCTAGTAGTAAGGACTTCATCTAACTCCTTTTTGAATATATTTTGTGAATTGGCATCAACAACTTTCTGCGGTAGAGAATTCCACAGGTTCACCACTCTCTGGGTGAAGAAATTCCTCCTCATCTCGGTCCTAAATGGCTTACCTCTTATCCTTAGACTGTGTCCCCTGGTTCTGGACTTCCCCAACATTGGGAACATTCTTCCTGCATCTAACCTGTCTAAATCCATCAGAATTTTAAACATTTCTATGAGGTCCCCTCTCATTCTTCTGAACTCCAGTGAATACAAGCCCAGTTGATCCAGTCTTTCTTGATAGGTCAGTCCCGCCATCCCGGGAATCAGTCTGGTGAACCTTCGCTGCACTCCCTCAATAGCAAGAATGTCCTTCCTCAGGTTAGGAGACCAAAACTATACACAATATTCCAGGTGTGGCCTCACCAAGGCCCTGTACAACTGTAGCAACACCTCCCTGCCCCTGTACTCAAATCCCCTCGCTATGAAGGCCAACATGCCATTTGCTTTCTTAACCGCTTGCTGCATCTGCATGCCAACCTTCAATGACTGATGTACCATGACACCCAGGTCTCTTTGCACCTCCCCTTTTCCTAATCTGTCACCATTCAGATAATAGTCTGTCTCTCTGTTTTTACCACCAAAGTGGATAACCTCACATTTATCCACATTATACTTCATCTGCCATGCATTTGCCCACTCACCTAACCTATCCAAGTCGCTCTGCAGCCTCATAGCATCCTCCTCGCAGCTCACACTGCCACCCAACTTAGTGTCATCTGCAAATCTGGAGATACTACATTCAATCCCCTCGTCTAAATCATTAATGTACATTGTAAACAGCTGGGGCCCCAGCACAGAACCTTGCGGTACCCCACTAGTCACTGCCTGCCATTCTGAAAAGTCCCCATTTACTCCTACTCTTTGCTTCCTGTCTGCCAACCAGTTCTCAATCCACGTCAGCACACTACCCCCAATCCCATGTGCTCTAACTTTTGCACATTAATCTCTTGTGTGGGACCTTGTCGAAAGCCTTCTGAAAGTCCAAATATACATCAACTGGTTCTCCTTTGTCCACTCTACTGGAAACATCCTCAAAAAATTCCAGAAGATTTGTCAAGCATGATTTCCCTTTCACAAATCCATGCTGACTTGGACCTATCATGTCACCTCTTTCCAAATGCACTGCTATGACATCCTTAATAATTGACAGAAGCAAAAGATAGAAAGGAGAATTGTAAAAATGGAGGGCAGAGAAACCCAAGGCAAGAAACAAAAAGGGCCACTTTACAGCAAAATTCTAAAAAGACAAGCCTGAAGGCTCTGTGCCTCAATGCGAGCAGTATTTGGAATAAGGTGGACGAATTAACTGCGCAGATAGCAGTTAACGGACACGATGTCATTGGCATCATGGAGACATGCCTCCAGGGTGACCAAGGCTGGGAACTCAACATCCAGGGGTATTCAACATTTGGGAAGGATAGACAGAAAGGAAAAGGAGGTGGGGTGGCTTTGCTGGTTAAAGAGGAAATTAACGCAATAGTAAGGAGGGACATTAGCCTGGATGATGTGGAATCGGTATGGGTGGAGCTACGGAATACCAAAGGGCAGAAAACGCTAGTGGGAGATGTGTACAGACCACCAAACAGTAGTAGTGAGGTTGGGGACAGCATCAAACAGGAAATAAGAGATGTGTGCAATAAAGGTACAGCAGTTATCATGGGCGACTTTAATCTATATATTGATTGGGCTAACCTAACTGGTAGCAATACGGTGGAGGAGGATTTCCTGTATTGGGGATGGTTTTCTAGACCAATATGTCGAGGAACCAACCAGGGAGCTGGCCATCCTAGACTGGATGATGTGTGATGAGAAGGGATTAATTAGCAATCTTGTTGTGCGAGGCCCCTTGGGGAAGAGTGACCATAATATGGTAGATTTCTTTATTAAGGTGGAGAGTGACACAGTTAATTCGGAAACTAGGGTCCTGAACTTAAGGAAAGGTAACTTCGATGATATGAGGTGCGAATTGGCTAGATTAGACTGGCAAATGATACTTAAAGGGTTGACAGTGGATCGGCAATGGCAAACATTTAAAGGTCACATGGATGAACTTCAACAATTGTACATCCCTGTCTGGAGTAAAAATAAAACGGGGAAGGTGGCTCAACCGTGGCTAACAAGGGAAATTAAGGATAGTGTTAAATCCAAGGAAGAGGCATACAAATTCGCCAGAAAAAGCAGCAAACCAGAGGACTGGGAGAAATTTCGAATTCAGCAGAGGAGGAAAAAGGGTTTAATTAAGAGGGGGAAAATATAGTACGAGAGGAATCTTGCTGGAAACATTAAAACTGACTGCAAAAGCTTCAATAGATATGTGAAGAGAAAAAGATTAGTGAAGACAAACGTAGGTCCCTTGCAGTCAGATTCAGGTGAAGTTATAATGGGGAACAAAGAAATGGCAGACCAATTGAACAAACACTTTGGTTCTGTCTTCACAAAGGAAGACACAAATAACCTTCCGGATGTACTCGGGGACCGAGGGTCGAGTGAGAAGGAGGAACTGAAGGATATCCTTATTAGGCGGGAAATTGTATTCGGGAAATTGACGGGATTGAAGGCCGATAAATCCCAGGGCCTGATAGTCTACATTCCAGAATACTTAAGGAAGTGGCCCTAGAAATAGTGGATGCATTGGTGATCATTTTCCAACAGTCTATCAACTCTGGATCAGTTCCTATGGACTGGAGGGTGGCTAATGTAACAACACTTTTTAAAAAAAGGAGGGAGAGAAAACGGGTAATTATTGACCGGTTAGCCTGACATCAGTAGTGGGGAAAATGTTGGAATCAATCATTAAGGATGAAATAGCAGCGCATTTGGAAAGCAGTGACAGGATCGGACCAAGTCAGCATGGATTTATGAAAGGGAAATCATGCTTGACAAATCTTCTGGAATTTTGAGGATGTAACTAGTAGAGTGGACAAGGGAGAACCAGTGGATGTGGTGTATTTGGACTTTCAAAAGGCTTTTGACAAGGTCCCACACAAGAGATTGGTGTGCAAAATTGGTGTTCAGGGCTACGGATCGAGAGCTGGAAAGTGGGATTGGGTTGGGTAGCCGTTTGTCGGCTGGCGCGGACACGATGGCCGAAATGGCCTCCTTCCGTGCTGTAAATTGCTATGATTCTATGAATGACAGCACTTTCGAGAGTGCAGCACTCCCTCAGCACTGCACTGGAGTGTCAGCCTAAATTTTCTTTGTACTCAAGTCCCTAGAGTGGGACTTGAAGCCACAAACCTGCTGACTCAGGTGAGAGTGCTGCCCACTGAGCCATAGCTGACACTGATGAAAAGTTATTAAGTGTTGGTGTTCAGAGAGATTTGGGTGCCCTCGTGCACCTGGGAAGCTTGTGTGTGTGTGTCTGTGTTTGCGGACAATGCAACGTTTGGTGTGCTGATCATAGAGACATCGAAAATTGGTGCAGGAGTAGGCCATTCGGCCCTTAGAGCCTGCACCACCATTCAATAAGATCATGGCTGATCATTCCCTCAGTACCCCTTTCCTGCTTTCTCTCCATACCCCTTGATCCCTTTAGCTGTCAGGGCCACATCTAACTCCCTCTCGAATATATCTAACGAACTGGTCACAACAACTCTCTGCGGCAGGGAATTCCACAGGTTAACAACTCTCTGAGTGAAGAAGTTTCTCCTCATCTCAGTCCTAAATGGCTTACCCCTTATCCTAAGACTGTGTCCCCTGTTCTGGACTTCCCCAACATCGGAAACATTCTTCCCGCATCTAACCTGTCCAGTCCCGTCAGAATCTTGTATGTTTCTATGAGATCCCCTCTCATCCTTCTAAACTCCAGTGAATACAGTCCCAGTCGATCCAGTCTCTCCTCATATGTCAGTCCTGCCATCCCTGGAATCAGTCTGGTGAACCTTCGCTGCACTCCCTCAATAGCAAGAATGTCCTTCCTCAGATTAGACCAAAACTGAACACAATATTCCAGGTGAGGCCTCACCAAGGCCCTGTACAACTGCAGTAAGACCTGCTCCTGTACTCAAATCCCCGAGCTATGAAGGCCAACATGCCATTTGCCTTCTTCACCGCCTGCTGTACCTGCATGCCAACTTTCAATGACTGATGTACCATGACACCCAGGTCTCGTTGCACCTCCCCCTTTCCTAATCTGCTGCCATTCAGATAATATTCTGCCTTCGTGTTTTTGCCCCCAAAATGGATAACCTCACATTTATCCACATTTTACTGCATCTGCCATGCATTTGCCCACTCACCTAACCTGTCCAAGTCACCCTGCAGCCTCTTAGCATCCTCCTCACAGCTCACACCGCCACCCAGCTTCGTGTCATCTGCAAACTTGGAGATATTACACTCAATTCCTTCATCCAAACCATTAATGTATATTGTAAAGAGCTGGGGTCCCAGCACTGAGTCCTGCGGCACTCCACTAGTCACTGCCTGCCATTCTGAAAAGGACCTGTTTATCCCGACTCTCTGCTTCCTGTCTGCCAACCAGTTCTCTATCCACGTCAGTACATTACCCCCAATATCATTTGCTTTAATTTTACACACCAATCTCTTGTGGGGGACCTTGTCAAAAGGCCTTTTGAAAGTCCAAATACACGACATCCACTGGTTCTCCCTTGTCCACTCTACTAGTTACATCCTCAAAAAATTCCAGAAGATTCGTCAAGCATGATTTCCCTTTCATAAATCCATGCTGACTTGGACCAATCCTGTCACTGCTTTCCAAATGCGCTGCTATTTCATCCTTAATGATTGATTCCAACATTTTCCCCACTACTGATGTCAGGCTAACCGGTCGATAATTACCCATTTTCTCTCTCACTCCTTTTTTAAAAAGTGGTGTTACATTAGCTACCCTCCAGTCCATAGGAACTGATCCAGAGTCAATAGACTGTTGGAAAATGATCACCAATGCATCCACTATTTCGAGGGCCACTTGCTTAATGTCATGTATTCAACCAGCATTGTAACCCATGTATAAACTGACAAGTTGTATACTGTGAGAACAATGACCACTAGGTGGTGAACTTTTGGGAGACACTCCTAACCTGGACCTTCAGGTATAAAAGGGGAAGCTCCACCCACTTCCATCACTTGAGTGCTAAGGAATAAAGGACAGGTCACAGATTGACCTTCTCTCAAGCATGGGCCTTGTGTGCATTTATACTGTGTAGTAAGGACGTATCAATGGCGACAAGAAACTGGGATTTAAACCACGCGAGCATGGCCACGAGCAGAACAGACGAGAGGTACTGCGTTGAGGAATGATTGGGACAGAGAATCAACATTGTTAAAGCAGCACACAGTTCTCCAGGCAGACAAGGGCAATCGGGCATGCCCCAACATGTAGTCGAACCCAGAGGGGGAGTTCGACAGAGACAATGGCAAGCTGAACAGCGATTCACGCCATTGCAAGGGACAATGCAGCCAGTAATGGGGCTATCAACACCTGTTAATGGTGCACTCAAGGACAATAACAGGGGCAGTCAGGGACGATCGACTGGCAAGGGACCTTTTGTTTCCAACAACAGCTCATGTTGGAGGTGTGGAGGCACACACTTAGCCGGAGTTTGCAAAGATGAGCAAAATACCTGCAGAAATGAACACTGGGGGAGTTCATGTGGAGCATGTATACAGTTCATACACCAGGACGCCACCGATAATGATGTAAGTGCTCCTTAATGGCATCCCAGTATCAATGGAGTTAAACACGGGGGCCAGCCAGTCCCTGATGGGTATCAAACAGTTCGACAAGTTGTGGGTGTCCAAGGCCAGGAGGCCAAAATTATTGGCGATTGACGCACAGCTACGGACTTACACAAAGCAGATCATTCCGGTGCTAGGCAGCGCCATGGTAATCGTGACCCACAAAGATTCGGAGAACAGGTTGCCACTCTGGATTGTCCCGGGGGACGGTCCCGCACTGCTGGGGAGGAGTTGGCTTGCTGTCATGAAATGGAAATGGAGCGATATCAATGCAATTTCCTCTGTGGAGCGAGTATCATGCTCACAGGTCCTGGACAAATTTGACTCACCGTTTCAACCCGGCATTGGCACTTTCATGGGGACCAAGGTAGTGATTCACATAAACCCGGATTCACATAAACCCAGTGATTGGGCGAGCCCGATCGTGCCGGTGCTTAAGGCGGATGGGTCGGTCAGGATATGTGGCGATTACAAGGCCACCATCAATCGGGTGTCACTCCAAGACCAGTACCCGCTACCGAGAGCGGAGGACCTCTTTGTGACGCTGTCCGGTGGCAAACTTTTTTCAAAATTGGACCTGACCTCAGCTTACATGACCCAGGAGCTGAGTCGAAGAAGCTGACCACCATCACGACACACAAGGGGTTGTTTGAGTACAACAGATGTCCGTTCGGGATTCGTTCGGCCGCCGCAATCTTCCAACAAAATATGGAAAGTCTCCTCAAGTCGATTCCAGGGATGGTGGTTTTTCAGGACGACATCCTCATCACTGGTTATGATACTGAAGAACACCTCCACAACCTGGAGGAGGTGCTACGCAGACTGGACCGGGTAGGGCTGCGACTGAAAAAGGCGAAGTGCGTCTTCCTAGCTCCAGAGGTAGAATTCCTGGGGATGAGGGTAGCAGCAGACGGGATCAGCCCTACTGCATCCAAGACGGAAGCGATCCAGAGAGCACCCAGACCCCGTAACACGACGGAACTGCATTCGTTCCTGGGGTTCCTGAACTATTTTGGTAACTTTCTTCCCAAATTGAGCACGCTGCTAGAGCCGCTACACGTGCTCCTACGCAAAGGTCGCGAATGGGTCTGGGGGGACAGCCAGGAAAGGGCTTTTAATAGAGCACGCAATTTGTTATGTTCCAACAATCTGTTAACGCTGTATGACCCATGTAAGAAACTTGTGTTAACGTGCGATGCGTCGTCCTATGGTGTCGGGTGTGTGTTGCAGCATGTCAATGCCAAGGGTCAGTTACAGCCGGTAGCTTATGCCTCCAGAAGTCTATCCCAGGCAGAAAGGGGCTACGGGATGGTAGAAAAGGAGGCACTCGCATGTGTATATGCAGTAAAGAAAATGCACCAGTACCTGTTTGGCAGGAAATCTGAGCTGGAGACAGATCACAAACCCCTAACGTCCCTTTTGGCTGACAACAAGGCCATAAATGCAAATGCATCAGCCCACATACAGAGGTGGGCACTCACGTTAGCCGCCTATGACTATACAATTCGGCACAGACTGGGCACCGAAAACTGCGCCGATGCACTCAGCAGGCTCTCACTTGCCACCACTGAGGGGGCTACCGAGCATGGTGCTGAGATGGTCATGGCTGTTGAAGCTTTCGGAAGCGAAGGCTCACCTGTGACAGCCCGTCAGATTAAAGTCTGGTCAAACAGAGATCCTGAGGAATTTAAACCATTTCACAGGCGCAGGGATGAACTCTCGATTCAGGCCGATTGCCTACTGTGGGGAAACCGCGTAGTCATGCCCCAGATGGGCAGAGAGGTGTTCATCAGAGAACTCCACAATGAGCACCCGGACATTGTCACGATGAAGGCAATTGCCAGGTCACATGTTTGGTGGCCAGGGATAGACGCAGACCTGGAACTTTGTGTTCGCAGGTGCAACACGTGTGCCCAGCTGGGCAATGCGCCCAGGGAAGCCCCCCTTAGCCCCTGGCCCGCCAAGCCTTGGTCAGCATCCATGTGGACTACGCAGGTCCTTTCATGGGAAAAATGTTTTTGGTTGTAGTAGATGCCTACTCCAAATGGATCGTGTGACATTTTAAATTTAAGCACATCCTCTGCCACGGTAGAAAGTCTACGGGCAATGTTCGCCGCCCACGGTCGACCGGATGTCTTGGTCAGCAACAATGGCCCATGCTTCACAAGCACTGAATTCCAGGACTTCATGGCAGGCAATGGAATTAACCATGTCAGAACGGCACCGTTCAAGCCGGCCTCAAACAGCCAGGCAGATCGATCAGTGCAGATAATCAAACAGGGGATGCTCAGAATCCAAGGGGGTTCCCTACAAAGCCGCTTATCACGCTTTATCCCTTATACACCCCACCATGAAAGAAATTATCGAGAGCAGGCGCCAGTCACAATGTGACTACCATGACAGGAATGCGAGGGCGCGATGTACTGATGTAAATTATCCTGTTTTTGTCCTCAACCACGCTGCAGGGCCCAAATGGCTCGCAGGCACTGTGATTGCAAAAGAGGGGAATAGGATTCTGGTAGTTAAACTTACCAATGGACAAATCTGCCGCAAACACGTGGATCAAACAAAAAGGAGGTTCAGCAACCCCATAGAAGCAGAGGAAGAACACGATATAGAATTCACTCCACCACAGGTGACCGAACACCAGAACCAAAGGGAGGAGAGCCCAGTCACTGTGGGCAGTCCGGACAGGCCTGAGGCACCGCATACAGCAGACACTCAGGCCAGCGCCCAACAACCGGAGCCCCAACTCAGGCGCTCTACAAGGGAGCGTAAACCACCAGAGAGACTCAACCTGTGATCCCAATAAGACTTTGGGGGGGGGGGGGGCAGGGAAGGTGATGTCATGTATTCAACGGGCATTTTAACCCACGTATAAACTGACAAGTTGTACACTGTGGGAACAATGACCACTAGGGGGTGAACTTGTGGGAGACACTCCGAACCTAGACCTTCAGGTATAAAAGGGGAAGCTCCACCCACCTTCATCACTTGAGTGCTATGGGATAAAGGACAGGTCACAGAGTGACTTTCTCTCAAGCATGGGCCTCATGTGCATTTATACTGTATAGTAAGGACGTATCACTTAAGTACTCTGGGATGCAGACTATCAGGCCCCGGGGATTTATCGGCCTTCAATCCCATCAATTTCCCCAATACAATTTCCCGCTTAATAAGGATCTCCTTCAGTTCCTCCTTCTCACTAGACCCATTGTCCCCTAGTACATTCGGAAGGTTATTTGTGTCTTCCTTCGTGAAGACAGAACCGAAGTATTGGTTCAATTGGTCTGCCATTTCTTTGTTCCCCATTATAAATTCAGCTGAATCTGACTGCAAGGGACCTACGTTTGTCTTCACTAATCTTTTTGTCTTCACATATTTATAGAAGCTTTTGTACACAGTTTTTATGTTCCCCGCAAGCTTCCTCTCGTACTCTATTTTCCCCCTCTTAATTAAACCCTTAGTCCTCCTCTGCTGAATTCTAAATTTCTCCCAGTCCTCCAGTATTTTGCTTTTTCTAGCCAATTTATATGCCTCTTCCTTGGATCTAACACTATCCTTAATTTCCCTTGCTAGCCATGGTTGAGCCACCTTTCCCGTTTTATTTTTACTCCAGACAGGGATCATCCATGTGATCTTTAAATGTTTGCCATTGCCTATCCACCGTCAACCCTTTAAATATTCTTTGCCAGTCTATTCTAGCCAATTCACGTCTCATACCATCGAAGTTTCCTTTCCTTAAGTTCAGGACCCCAGTTTCTGAATTAACTGTGTCACTCTCCATCTTAATAAAGAATTCTACCATATTATGGTCACTCTTCCCCAAGGGGCCTCGCACAACAAGATTGCTAATTAGTCCCTTCTCATTACACATCACCCAGTCTAGGATGGCCAACTCTCTAGTTGGTTCCTCGACATATTGGTCGAGAAAACCATCCCTAATACACTCCAGGAAATCTCCTCCACCGCATTGCTACCAGTTAGGTTAGCCCAATCAATATGTAGATTAAAGTCGCCCATGATAACTGCTATACCTTTATTGCACACATCCCTTATTTCTTGTTTGATGCTGTCCCCAACCTCACAACTACTGTTTGGTGGTCTGTACACAACTCCCACTAGCGTTTTCTGCCCTTTGGTATTCCGTAGCTCCATCCATACCGATTCCACATCATCCAGGCTAATGTTCCTCCTTACTATTGCATTAATCTCCTCTTTAACCAGCAACGCCACCCCACCTCCTTTTCCTCTCTGCCTATCCTTCGTAAATGTTGAATACCCCTGGATGTTGAGTTCCCAGCCTTGGTCACCCTGGAGCCATGTCTCCGTGATGCCAATTACATCATATCCGTTAACAGCTATCTGCGCAGTTAATTCGTCCACCTTATTCCGAATACTCTTCGCATTGAGACACAGAGCCTTCAGGCTTGTCTTTGATACACACTTTGCCCCTTTAGAATTTTTCTGTAATGTGGCCCTTTTTGTTTTTTGCCTTGGGTTTCTCTGCCCTCTATTTTTACTTTTCTTCTTTCTATCTTTTGCTTCTGCCTCCATTTTACTTCCCTCTGTCTCCCTGCATAGGTTCCCATCCCCCTGCCATATTAGTTTAACTCCTCCCCAACAGCACAAGCAAACACTCCCCCTAGGACATTGGTTCCGGTCCTGCCCAGGTGCAGACCATCCGGTTTGTACTGGTCCCACCTCCCCCAGAACCGGTTCCAGTGTCCCAGGAATTTGAATCCCTCCCTTCTGCACCATTCCTCAAGCCACGTATTCATCCGAGCTATCCTGCGATTCCTATTCTGACGAGCAAGAAAACAACCCGAGCCTATCCAATCTTTCCTCACAGCTAACATTCTCCAGTCCTGGCAACATCCTCCAGTCCTGGCAACATCCTCCTAAATCTCCTCTGTACCTTCTCTACTGCAATCACATCTTTCCTGTAATGTGGTGACCAGAACTGCACGCAGTCTCCAGCTGTGGCCTAACCAGTGTTTTATACAGTTCAAACATAACTTCCCAGCTCTTGTATTCTATGTCTCTGCTAATAAAGGCAAGTATTCCGTATGTCTTCTTAATCACCTTATCTACCTGTCCTGCTACCTTCAGGGATCTGTGGACCTGCACTCCCAGGTCCCTTTGTTCCTCTACACTTCTCAGTGTTCCACCATTTAATGTGTATTCCCTCGCCTTGTTAGCCCTCCCCAAATGCATTCCCTCACACTTCTCTGGATTGAATTCCATTTGCCACCGTTCTGCCCACCTGACCAGTTCATTGATATCCTCCTGCAGTCCACAGCTTTCTTCTTCATCATCAATCATTCATTCTCATTGCAAAAACACCCAGCAACTATTACCTTTTGCTTCCTGCCTCTTTGCCTTGGATCCCATGGGCTTTTACTTTCGTGACCAGTCTGTCATGTCGTCATCATCATCATCATCATCATCACAGGCAGTCCCTCGAATCGAGGATGACTTGCTTCCACGTCAAAAAGTTCACAGGTGTTTCAATGAAGGGCCTAAAATTCCAGGTCTGAACTAAATCTTGAAGGGTGGAAGATGCCGGTGTGTGGATTGTTTAACGTGGGGTGACCGTTGCACACCAGCCAACACACGGGCTTGACAGAGCTCGGTCTTGGTCCAGTGGCAAGGGTTAACCAAGACGACTGGAGACCTGCTCTGCTGCACGGACCCAGTGCGCACACATATCGCAGTGTGGGCTGGTCCGTGCTGCCCCTGGGCCCTCCCCTCTTCTGGGCCCCGAATTCATGTTTCTCCTGGGCCACGGTTACTTCCTTCTACAAACCCTTGCCGCTCCTTCGCCCCTCTTGCTGTGTCTGTCCGCACTGCAATCAGCGACCTGACTTTGCAGCTGTCGCCCTCCTGCAGTGGGACCTTATCAAAAGCCTTGCTAAAATCCATATACACTACATCATACGCACTGACCTGATTGACCCTGTTTGTTGCCTCCTCGAAAAATTCAATCAAGTCAGACAGACATGATTGTAAGGGCGAAAATTAGGGGTAAAGTAATTCGGGGTAATTAATATAAAGTAAGAAAGACTGAGAGTAAGGTTTAAAATGCGTTCATGGTAGAATAGCTGAATTAGGCTGAAATACTAAGGTCAGACAAATTCTCTTAGGAGATAAGGACACCCACAAGATTTATGTAGACAGCTCACAGCAATAATGAGAAGAGGTCACTATGTTACAGTCACATGAGATAATAGACACAAGGCCTCTTTGAAATGCTTACAGACAGGTGGTTGGCCAAGGACGCAGCCTGAGAACCAATATGGGAATACGTTCACGGAAAAGTAACACATAACCTATAGGGGGGGGGGGGCGCTTACCGTAGCAACAGTGATGTACCAATGGGAACATATGCAGGGAGACAAAAGGAAAAAAATGGAGACAGAGGCAAAAGATAGAAAGGAGAATAGTAAAAGTGGAGGGCAGAGAAACCCAAGGCAAAAAACAAAAAGGGCCACTTTACAGCAAAATTCTAAAGGGGCAAAGTGTGTTAAAAAGACAAGCCTGAAGGCTCTGTGCCTCAATGCGAGGGGTATTTGGAATAAGCTGGACGAATTAACTGTGCAAATAGCAGTTAACGGATACGATGTGATTGGCATCACGGAAACATGGCTCCAGGGTGACCAAGGCTGGGGGAACTCAACATCCAGGGGTATTCAGCATTTCGAAGGATAGACAGAAAGGAAAAGGAGGCGGGGTGGCGTTGCTGGTTAAAGAAGAAATTAATGCAATAGTAAGGAAGGACATTAGCTTGGTTGATGTGGAATCGGTATGGGTGGAGCTACGGAATACCAAAGAAAACGCTAGTGGGAGTTGTGTCCAGGCCACCAAACAGTAGTAGTGAGGTTGGGGACAGCATCAAACAAAAAATAAGGGATGTGTGCAATAAAGGTACAGCAGTTATCATGGGCGACTTTAATCTCCATATTGATTGGGCTGACCAAACTGGTAGCAATGCAGTGGAGGAGGATTTCCAGGAGTGTATTAGGGATGGTTTTCTAGACCAATATGTCGAGGAACCAACCAGAGAGTTGGCCATCCTAGACTGGATGATGTGTAATGAGAAGGGATTAATTAGCAATCTTGTTGTGCGAGGCCCCTTGGGGAAGAGTGACCATAATATGGTAGACTTCTTTATTAAGATGGAGAGTGACACAGTTAATTCGGAAACTAGGGTCCTGAACTTAAGGAAAGCTAACTTCGATGGTATGAGGCGCGAATTGGCTAGAATAGACGGGCAAAGAATATTTAAAGGGTTGACGGTGGATAGGCAATGGCAAACATTTAAAGATCACATGGATGAACTTCAACAATTGTACATCCCTGTCTGGAGTAAAAATAAAACGGGGAAGGTGGCTCAACCGTGACTAACGAGGGAAATTAGGGATAGTGTTAAATCCAAGGAAGAGGCATATAAATTGGCCAGAAAAAGCAGCAAACCGGAAGACTGGGGGAAATTTAGAATTCAGAAGAGGAGGACAAAGGGTTTAATTAAGAGGGGGAAAATATAGTACGAGAGGAAGCTTGCCGGAAACATAAAAACTGACTGCAAAAGCGTCTATAGATATGTGAAGAGAAAAAGATTAGTGAAGACAAACGTAGGTCCCTTGTCGTCGGACTCAGGTGAATTTATAATGGGGAACAAAGAAATGGCAGACCAATTGAACATGTACTTTGGTTCTGTCTTCACGAAGGAAGACACAAATAACCTTCCGAATGTACTAGGGGACAATGGGTCTAGTGAGAAGGAGGAACTGAAGGATATCCTTATTAGGAGGGAAATTGTGTTCAGGAAATTGACGGGATTGAAGTCCGAAAAAACCCCGGGGCCAGATAGTCTGCATCCCAGAGTACTTAAGGAAGTGGCCCTAGAAATAGTGGATGCATTGGTGATAATTTTCCAGCAGTCTATCGACTCTGGATCAGTTCCTATGGACTGGAGGGTTGCTGATGTAACACCACTTTTTAAAAAAGGTGGGAGAGAGAAAACGGGTAATTATAGACCAGTTCGCCTGATATCAGTCGTGGGGAAAATGTTGGAATCAATCATTAAGGATGAAATAGCAGCGCATTTGGAAAGCAGTGACAGGATCGGACCAGGTCAGCATGGATTTATGAAAGGGAAATCCTGCTTGACAAATCTTCAGGAATTTTTTGAGGATGTAACTAGTAGAGTGGATATGGGAGAACCAGTGGATGTGGTGTATTTGGACTTTCAAAAGGCTTTTGGCAAGGTCCCACACAAGAGATTGGTGTGAAAATCAAAGCACATGGTATTGGGGGTAATGTACTGATGTGGATAGAGAACTGGTTGCAGACAGGAAGCAGAGAGTCGGGATAAACGGGTCCTTTTCAGAATGGCAGGCAGTGACTTGTGGGGTGCTGCAGGGCTCAGTGCTGGGACCCCAGCTCTTTACAATATACATTAATGATTTAGATGATGGAATTGAGTGTAATATCTCCATGTTTGCAGATGACACTAAACTGGGTGGCAGTGTGAGCTGTGAGAAGGACGCTAAGAGGCTGTAGGGTGACTTGGACAGGTGAGGTGAGTGGGCAGATGGAGTATAATGTGGATAAATGTGAGGTTATCCACTTTGGGGGCAAAAACACGAAGGCAGAATATTATCTGAATGTGGGCAGATTAGGAAAAGGGGAGTTGCAGCGAGACCTGGGGGTCATGGTACATCAGTCATTGAAAGTGGGCATGCAGGTACAGCAGGCGGTGAAGAAGGCAAATGGTATGTTGGCCTTAATAGCTAGGGGATTTGAATACAGGAGCAGGGAGGTCTTACTGCAGTTGTGCAGGGCCTTGGTGAGGCCTCACCTGAAATATTGTGTTCAGTTTTGGTCTCCTAATCTGAGGAAGGACGTTCTTGCTATTGAGGGAGTGCAGCGAAGGTTCACCAGACTGATTCCAGGGAAGGCTGGACTGTCATATGAGGAGAGACTGGATCAACTGGGCCTTTATTCACTGGAGTTTAGAAGGATGAGAGGGGATCTTATAGAAACATATAAGATTCTGACGGGACTGGACAGGTTAAATGCGGGAAGAACCAGGGGACATAGTCTTAGGATAAGGGGTAGGCCATTTAGGACTGAGATGAGGAGAAACTTCTTCACTCAGAGAGTTGTTCAGCTGTGGAATTCCCTGCCACAGAGAGTTGTTGATGCCAGTTCATTGGATATATTCAAGAGGGAATTAGATATGGCCCTGACTGCTAAAAAGATCAAGGGGTATGGAGAGAAAGCAGGAAAGGGGTACTGAGGGAATGATCAGCCATGATCTTATTGAATGGTGGTGCAGGCTCAAAGGGCCGAATGGTCTATTCCTGCACCTATTTTCTCTGTTTCTAATAGAATCATTAGAAACGACTGTAACCACTGATATTGCCTATAACCTGTATTCACCAATGTATTAGTAGCAGGCGGGTGGGGACTGGCAGTAAATAACCAATGGAACACTTTCTCACGTAGTTCCACCATTTTGACCGTATCTCAACTGTATAAGAATGTAACTGCGTAGCTTGTCCCATGAGATCGCCGTTGAGAGCACTCAGTAACGGTACTGATGAGGCCCTTGATTAATCAGGTTTTAATAAACAACTCTTTTCTCTATAAAAGACCTTTCTCGTGTCGAGTGTTATATTTTTAATACTCCACAACATTTGGCGTAGTTGGCAGGATACAACGGGCAGCCTACAGACGAGTGTATGCGAATCCATCATAAGTGAGTATATTTAACTACCACTCATAATCCGATGTGAGACGTTACGAGGCGTGTCTGTTGCCTGGGGTACCAGAATCTGTCTGTTATGGTGTAAAAGACTTGGGGGAATTGGGAAGTCATGATTGACACTATCAGAAGGCATCGATGTTGTGGCCTGTGAGTTGAAGAGGAACCGGGTAGAGGCACTATCAGTATCTAGAATAGAGATAAATCGATAAGGGTATCGATGGGACTGCAGGCTCGAGGGGTCGGGGAAACTGATTAGAGGGACAGTTGGTATCTAGAATACATTTTAAAATCAATATAAAGTTGGAGAGACCGTAGATACCGGGGTTAGGTGATATAAGTGGGAAGACGGTCAGTATCTGAGAATACAGTGAAACCAAGATAAGGGTAGATGTACCAAATTGAGTATGGTGTGTAAAGATATACTAGATTAGTAGATATTTTTCAGACGACCATTAAAAACCTGATAGTGACTATCTTAAGTGAAGTATGGATCCAAAAATAGAGCCGACCAAACAATAAGCTTTGTTGAATGAAGAGAGACTTTTGTGAATGTCTGTCTTTGAATGAGAGTGCTTGTGTGATTTTTGACTGCGGAATATTTGAGGTGGGACTTAATGAATTTTTCATGTGTCTGAAAGCCTGTTTAAAAAATGGTGGAGCTGTCTGTTTGTTTTAGCTCCACCCACTTTTTCAGACAGAGTGAAAGATTTTTTTTAACCCTTTGTAGTGTTGTCCTGTATGTGGGAAGTTTTAAGAAAGTGTGAACCTAGAATTGAATTACATTTTAAGGTGTGGATTTATTCGGATGATAAGTTACGGAGCTAGGAAATGCACAAAGGATAGGTTTGTTGAGCAAAAGATAAAAAATGTATGGTCCCGTTGGTTGAAAAAATTTTTTCGACACGGTCATTTACTTGTCAAAAGAAAACACGGAATCATTGATTACATTGGGTTGTAAGACAATAAATTTAGTCTAGGAATGAGATAAAGAACGGAGAAAGGAAGTTGTAATGCCTTTTTAAAAAGCCTGTGTGCTTCTCTCGAGGCTGTGGGCTGGGGAAGTACGCCCCCATTTTCCTTTGTGTAAAACATGGACATTCAGTGGCTCAGCTTTCGGCCTGAGCTGTTCCTATTTTTTTTGGAGCAACTAGTTTAGAATGAAGCATCTTAGAAATTGCAATTCTCGGCATTTAATTTGCTCCAGTTCTAGTCAGTTTCATTTTAGAAGAGCTTTTAACTAACTTACAATGGAGTAAGTATAGATTTTTGTACGCTCAGAAAAACCTTGCCTACACTTATAAATCATGCATAGGGAACGAGAGATTGGGGAGGGGGGGGAAGGGGGGTCACAAACATTAAACACTTCACTTTTACAAATAAAGAGCCATCATCAATAACAAATGAGCAATAAATCAATAAATCAACCAATAAATCAATCTAAAAACATTAATTAAAAAAAAATCAATAAATAAAAAAATTAAGTTTCTCCTCACCAACTGTAGCACCGGGAGCCCCCCAACAGCCTGCTGGGAGCCCCCCCCCCCACACAGTGTGTCTCTCTTTGTATCTGTCAGTGTCTCTCTGTTTCTGACAGCGAGGGGGGAGAGAGGGGGGAGGGGGTGGAGGAGGGGGAGGGGGGGGAGCTGAACGTGGGGAGGGGGGGGGGGGGGGGGGAGCTGAACGGGGGAGGGGGGGGGAGGAGGGGAGGGGG